>NW_026780195.1:47500-49942 GCF_030144855.1 Hypanus sabinus | reverse complement strand
CTTGTCCCGGCCGGGCCGGTTAACCATTTGTCACGCCGAAGTTGGTTAACGACTTGTCCCGGCCGAGCCGGTTAACCATTTGTCTCGCCGACGTCGGTTAACGATTTGCCTGAGCCCGGTCGGTTAACCAATTGTCACCGAGCCGGCGAACGGAAGAACTGTCCGCGCCGGGCCGCTGCCTAAGTCTCTGTCCTGTTCTGCATGACAGCACCGGACCCGGTCGGTTACCGAGGTGCCGGCTCGGGTCTGGTTAACGACTTGTCCCGGCCCGGCCGGTTAACCATTTGTCACGCCGACGTCGGTTAACGACTTGTCCCGGCCGGGCCGGTTAACCATTTGTCACGCCGAAGTTGGTTAACGACTTGTCCCGGCCGGGCCGGTTAACCATTTGTCACGCCGAAGTTGGTTAACGACTTGTCCCGGTCGGGCCGGTTAACGATCTGCCAGGGCCCGGTCGGGAACTCGATTGCCCGCCCGGGGACTGTTGTCTTGCTCCACCGCACGGCCGGGGGGGTCGGTCGGCACGGCTAACGAGCCGTCCGAGAACTGCCGGTTAACCAGTTGCCCGGTGGCAATTCGTTAACTGAGTCCGCTCCGGAAGTCTGGATGCGGGTCGGATTTGAGGGTCGTAGCCGGGCAGGAGTTCCAGAGGCTCGGCAGCCGGGGTCAGATACGGCCGCCCCTTTGACACATGCAATTTCTGTACGGGGGCATTGGCGGGGTTTCCGGAGATTTACGGGGAGGCGTTTTTCTCGACCACTTAGGAGTGGTCGACGGGCGTTACGGGCCTCCCCACTTCGTTAACCCGGGCCGCGCGGCGGTATTTCCGCACGCTTCCCAAGGTCGCCCGTATGGATTTTCGGACGAATTCCCAATGGCGGAAGTCAGTCAGCGGGACGTATCCGCAGGCCCAAGCCGACCGAGGGGCAGCATATACGGGCTGACTACCGGTGCTCGGGCCGCCGAATCGAAACCTTGCCCGAATGATTTTCTGACAAAGTCCCGCGGCGGGGAGACGCGAGGGGACGAATTCGGAGGGTCGTGCCGGCCGAGGGGCGGCATTTTCGGTGGGACTACCGCAGGTCCCTCCGCCAAAAATAGGGCTACGGCCCGATCGAAAATCTGACAAAGTCCCGCTGCGGTGAGCCGCGAGGGGACGTATTCGGAGGGCCGTGCCGGCCGAGGGGCGGCATTTTCGGTGGGACTACCGCAGGTCCCACCGCCGATCCGAGACCTTGGCAGAAGTCGAAATTATTCCAACTCGGAAGTCGGAATGAAGGCTGATTCGGGGCCCTGCTGCCGGCCGAAGCGGACGATGCACGGCGGCACTACCGGAGGGCCGACCGCCGACAGAGGCGCGTGCTCCCGGCGCCGCGCCGGTTAACCAATTGACGGCGGAAGTCTGTGAAGGTCGGATCCAGCCCGTCGGGCGGGCCCGAGGTGCGACGAGGCCGGCGTGAGCTCCGGGCGTCTTACCGCCGGTTTGACACACGTCATTGTTGTACGGTCAGTCGCGGCGCCGGTTAACCAGTTAGGCCCGGAGAGCGCTATGAAGGTTGCATTTGCCCCGCCTGGCCGGGCCAAGGTACGACCTGCCCGGCAGGACTTCCGGCAGGCGTCCCGCCGACTTGACACATGCAATTTCTGTACGGGGGCATTGGCGGGGTTCCCGGAGATTTTCGGGAACACGTTTTCCAGAGGCACTTAGACGGATTTCCAGTGGTACGGTTGACACACGAGACAGACAGACAACACAACACACACAGTGCGGAGGCCGAAGTGAACCTTCGGGGGTTATTTCGGACTCAGTAAGCGGGAGGCCAGGCGAGCTCCGACTTACAGTGATTTATAGACAGAAAAGGCTTTTGAATGCTTACCGAGGTGAAGGCAGACGGGAAGTCCGAGGACGCGCCAGGGGCTCCGGACAGGGTCTGAGCGGGAACCGTGGGCGACGGCCGGCAGACCGACGGGTAGCCAAAAGCCTTTTAGGAGGGGAGCACGCACTTTGTGTGACGGAGACTTGTGTGGGAACCAGCCTGCCACGGGTGCCCTCGCGAGTGTCGTCTGCGGAGACCTCTGTTCCCCGATCGATGCGGCTTGGTCGGTCCTACCTTTGGGAGAGGCCGAGTGGAAGCGACGGTCTCGACACGTGCGGCGAACTTCCACGCTCGGCTCGTTACCATCTCCGGAGGTGGGTTGATGGGTCTGCCGCGGGGCGGCCCGATACCGACCGAGGTCTTCATGCTTCGGACGGAATTGGACGTTGGGCATTCGCACGTTTGCACCGCGATCGATCAGCCGGATTCCCCCGCCGGCGGACGAGACTGCTGCGCCCACGAATGACGGGGGCCGGGCGGGCGGCCGTCGACCATCCCGAGAAGGCAGGCACACACGCGCTCCATACCTAGGCGGTGAAGGTGCGGACCTCACCGGAGCGGACGA
>NW_026780195.1:22500-35000 GCF_030144855.1 Hypanus sabinus | reverse complement strand
CTTGTCCCGGCCGGGCTGGTTAACGACTTGTCTCGCCGACGTTGGTTAACGACTTGTCCCGGCAGGGCTGGTTAACGACTTGTCTCGCCGCCGTTGGTTAACGATTTGCCAGGGCCCGGTCGGGCAACCCGATTGCCCGCCCGGGGATTGGGTTCGGGCTTAGGGTTAGGGTTAGGGTTAGGGTTAGGGTTAGGGTTAGGGTTAGGGTTAGGGTTAGGGTTAGGGTTAGGGTTAGGGTTAGGGTTAGGGTTAGGGTTAGGGTTAGGGTTAGGGTTAGGGTTAGGGTTAGGGTTAGGGTTGGGGCTAGGGTTAGGGTTAGGGTCAGGGTTGGGGCTAGGGTTAGGGTTAGGGTTGGGGTTAGCTTTAGGGTTAGGGCTGGGGTTAGGGTTAGGGTTGGGGTTAGGGTTAGGGTTGGGGCTAGGGTCAGGGCTAGGGCTAGGATATGGGTTGGGGCTTGGGCTGGGGCTAGGGCTCGTGCTATGGCCAGGGTTAGTTTTAAGGTTTGGGTTGTGCTCCTGGCAGGTCCGCACGCGTCATACCTCGGCTGGCTTGCCGCGAGGGGACGTCTTCCGAGGGTCGTGCCGGCCGAGGGGCGGCTCCTCCGTCGGGACTACAGGAGGTCGCACCGCCCATCGCAGTCCTCGGCAGACGTCGAAATTATTCCAAGTCCCGCCGCATTAGGGTTGGTTAACGACTTGTCCCGGCCGGACTTGGTGCACGCCGAATCAGGAAGTCCGGCTCGGTTAACCAGTTGCCCGGGCCAGCTGCTGCGCGCAGATCGGGTTGGTTAACGAGTTGCCCAGCCGACTTGGCGGCGCGCCGATGGGCATAATTAGTGTTGTCGGTGTGGGCGGTAAATTCAGGCGCCTCTTCGTTAACCGGCGCCGCTGCGTTCGACCGGAGCTAGCTCGCCTCGGTCGACGGGCGGCCCTCCGCTGGTGGTGGTCCCACCGTGGACGGATGCCGCGCCTCGACCGTGGCTCCCGCCCGCCCGCCCGGGACTCCAAGTCTCGGAGTCGGGACTCGCGGGGAGCTCCGGTGGTCCGGCCGAAAGTGTCGCCGGCCGGCCGGCCGGCCGGCACAGCCCTCCGAATCGGCCCCCTTACGGACTTCCGCATCGGGGCATTTGTCCGAAATTCATTCGGCCAAGGTTCCGACTCGGCGGCCCGGGCACCGGCAGGCTGCCCGAGGAGGGCGACCCCCCGGCCGGCAGAGGCCACCGAATCGGTCCCCATGCGGACTTCCGCCAGTGGGAATCGGTGGGAAAATCCGTCCGGCCGGACGGACGGGCGAAGTCGCCGTTCGCCCGTAAATGCCGCCGCGCGGCCCGGGTTAACGAAGTGGGGAGGCCCGTACCGCCTGTCGACCACTCCTAGGTGGTCGAGAAAAACGCCTCCCCATATATCTCCGGGAACCCCGCCAATGCCCCCGTACAGAAATTGCATGTGTCAAAGGGGCGGCCGAATCTGACCCCGGCGGCCGGGTCTCTGGAACTCCGGGCCGGCAGCGGCCGGCAAATCCGTCCCGCATCGGGACTTCCGAAGCAGAGTCGGTTAACGAATTGCACGCGGGTAAATGGTTAACCGCAGCCCGGGTCCGGACACCTGGCTCCCACACGACCCGTCTTTGGGGGAGGTGGGTGGGTGGGCCAGCTACAGCAGCCTCGCGAGGGCTTGGCTGTGGGCTCCCCGGTTGCCGAGCTGCAGTGTGCCGGCACAGACGAGCGCGTTGGCTGGCTGGCTGGCTGGCTGGGTCAGCGTCTTCGCCGGTATTCGCAGAAGGTGCTAGCAGGTCCAGGGGCGAATTAGCCGCGCGCCGCTGCGGGACCGACGTACGCCCAGTTACAAAGACTGGGCGTTTTAGGGTGAGGGTGAGGGTTAGGGTTAGTTAGGGCTAGTGTTAGGGTTAGGGCTGGCGTCAGGGTTAGGGTTAGGGTTAGTGCCAGGGTTAGGGTTAAGGTTTGGCTTGTGCTCCTGGCAGGTCCCCGCGCGCCATAGCTCGGCGGGCTGCCGCGAGGGGGCGTCTTCGGAGGGCCGTGCCGGCCGAGGGGCGGCTCCTCCGTCGGGACTACAGGAGGTCGCACCGCCCATCGCAGTCCTCGGCAGACGTCGGAATTATTCCAAGTCCCGCCGCATTAGGGTTGGTTAACGACTTGTCCCGGCCGGGCTGGTTAACGACTTGTCTCGCCGACGTTGGTTAACGACTTGTCCCGGCAGGGCTGGTTAACGACTTGTCTCGCCGCCGTTGGTTAACGATTTGCCAGGGCCCGGTCGGGCAACCCGATTGCCCGCCCGGGGATTGGGTTCGGGCTAGGGTTAGGGTTAGGGTTAGGGTTAGGGTTAGGGTTAGGGTTAGGGTTAGGGTTAGGGTTAGGGTTAGGGTTAGGGTTAGGGTTAGGGTTAGGGTTAGGGTTAGGGTTAGGGTTAGGGTTAGGGTTAGGGTTAGGGTTAGGGTTAGGGTTGGGGCTAGGGTTAGGGTTAGGGTCAGGGTTGGGGCTAGGGTTAGGGTTAGGGTTGGGGTTAGCTTTAGGGTTAGGGCTGGGGTTAGGGTTAGGGTTGGGGTTAGGGTTAGGGTTGGGGCTAGGGTCAGGGCTAGGGCTAGGATATGGGTTGGGGCTTGGGCTGGGGCTAGGGCTCGTGCTATGGCCAGGGTTAGTTTTAAGGTTTGGGTTGTGCTCCTGGCAGGTCCGCACGCGTCATACCTCGGCTGGCTTGCCGCGAGGGGACGTCTTCCGAGGGTCGTGCCGGCCGAGGGGCGGCTCCTCCGTCGGGACTACAGGAGGTCGCACCGCCCATCGCAGTCCTCGGCAGACGTCGAAATTATTCCAAGTCCCGCCGCATTAGGGTTGGTTAACGACTTGTCCCGGCCGGGCTGGTTAACGACTTGTCCCGGCCGGGCTGGTTAACGACTTGTCTCGCCGACGTTGGTTAACGATTTGCCAGGGCCCGGTCGGGCAACCCGATTGCCCGCCCGGGGATTGGGTTCGGGCTAGGGTTAGGGTTAGGGTTAGGGTTAGGGTTAGGGTTAGGGTTAGGGTCAGGGTTAGGGTTAGGGTCGGGGTTGGGGTTAGGGCTCGGGTTAGGGCGGGGGTTAGGCTTAGAGCTGGGGTTAGGATTAGGGTTAGCGTTAGGGTTAGGGCTGGGGTTAGGGTTAGCGTTAGGGTTGGGGCTAGGGTCAGGGCTAGGGCTAGGATATGGGTTGGGGCTTGGGCTGGGGCTAGGGTTAGGGTTAGGGTTAGGGTTGGGGTTGGGGTTAGGGTTAGGGTTAGCGTTCGGGTTGGGGCTAGGGCTCGGGTGAGGGCGGGGGTTAGCTTTAGGGTTAGGGCTGGGGTTAGGGCTAGGGTTGGGGTTGGTGTTAGGGTTAGGGTTAGCGTTCGGGTTGGGGCTAGGGCTCGGGTTAGGGCGGGGGTTAGCTTTAGGGTTAGGGCTGGGGTTAGGGCTAGGGTTGGGTCTAGGGTCAGGGCTAGGCCTAGGATATGGGTTGGGGCTTGGGCTGGGGCTAGGGCTCGTGCTATAGCCAGGGTTAGTTTTAAGGTTTGGGTTGTGCTCCTGGCAGGTCCGCACGCGTCATACCTCGGCGGGTGGCCGCGAGGGGACGTCTTCGGAGGGCCGTGCC
This sequence comes from Hypanus sabinus, assembly GCF_030144855.1. Classification (NCBI taxonomy): domain Eukaryota; kingdom Metazoa; phylum Chordata; class Chondrichthyes; order Myliobatiformes; family Dasyatidae; genus Hypanus; species Hypanus sabinus. The sequence goes on along the minus strand of NW_026780195.1, from coordinate 31,385 downwards.
GGCCGAGGGGCGGCTCCTCCGTCGGGACTACAGGAGATCGCACCGCCCATCGCAGTCCTCGGCAGACGTCGAAATTATTCCAAGTCCCGCCGCATTAGGGTTGGTTAACGACTTGTCCCGGCCGGGCTGGTTAACGACTTGTCCCGGCCGGGCTGGTTAACGACTTGTCTCGCCGACGTTGGTTAACGATTTGCCAGGGCCCGGTCGGGCAACCCGATTGCCCGCCCGGGGATTGGGTTCGGGCTAGGGTTAGGGTTAGGGTTAGGGTTAGGGTTAGGGTTAGGGTTAGGGTCAGGGTTAGGGTTAGGGTCGGGGTTGGGGTTAGGGCTCGGGTTAGGGCGGGGGTTAGGCTTAGAGCTGGGGTTAGGATTAGGGTTAGCGTTAGGGTTAGGGCTGGGGTTAGGGTTAGCGTTAGGGTTGGGGCTAGGGTCAGGGCTAGGGCTAGGATATGGGTTGGGGCTTGGGCTGGGGCTAGGGTTAGGGTTAGGGTTAGGGTTGGGGTTGGGGTTAGGGTTAGGGTTAGCGTTCGGGTTGGGGCTAGGGCTCGGGTGAGGGCGGGGGTTAGCTTTAGGGTTAGGGCTGGGGTTAGGGCTAGGGTTGGGGTTGGTGTTAGGGTTAGGGTTAGCGTTCGGGTTGGGGCTAGGGCTCGGGTTAGGGCGGGGGTTAGCTTTAGGGTTAGGGCTGGGGTTAGGGCTAGGGTTGGGTCTAGGGTCAGGGCTAGGCCTAGGATATGGGTTGGGGCTTGGGCTGGGGCTAGGGCTCGTGCTATAGCCAGGGTTAGTTTTAAGGTTTGGGTTGTGCTCCTGGCAGGTCCGCACGCGTCATACCTCGGCGGGTGGCCGCGAGGGGACGTCTTCGGAGGGCCGTGCCGGCCGAGGGGCGGCTCCTCCGTCGGGACTACAGGAGATCGCACCGCCCATCGCAGTCCTCGGCAGACGTCGAAATTATTCCAAGTCCCGCCGCATTAGGGTTGGTTAACGACTTGTCCCGGCCGGGCTGGTTAACGACTTGTCCCGGCCGGGCTGGTTAACGACTTGTCTCGCCGACGTTGGTTAACGACTTGTCTCGCCGACGTTGGTTAACGACTTGTCCCGGCCGGGCTGGTTAACGACTTGTCTCGCCGACGTTGGTTAACGACTTGTCTCGCCGACGTTGGTTAACGATTTGCCAGGGTTAGGGTTAGGGTTAGGGTTGTGGTTGGGGTTAGGGCTCGGGTTAGGGCGGGGCTTAGGCTTAGAGCTGGGGTTAGGATTAGGGTTAGGGCTGGGGTTAGGGTGAGCGTTAGGGTTGGGGCTAGGGTTAGGGTTAGGGTTGGGGTTAGCTTTAGGGTTAGGGCTGGGGTTAGGGTTAGGGTTAGGGTTCGGGCTAGGGTCAGGGCTAGGGCTAGGATATGGGTTGGGGCTTGGGCTGGGGCTAGGGTTAGGGTTAGGGTTAGGGTTGGGGTTGGGGTTAGGGTTAGGGTTAGCGTTCGGGTTGGGGCTAGGGCTCGGGTGAGGGCGGGGGTTAGCTTTAGGGTTAGGGCTGGGGTTAGGGCTAGGGTTGGGGTTGGGGTTAGGGTTAGGTTTAGCGTTCGGGTTGGGGCTAGGGCTCGGGTTAGGGCGGGGGTTAGCCTTAGGGTTAGGGCTGGGGTTAGGGCTAGGGTTGGGGCTAGGGTCAGGGCTAGGCCTAGGATATGGGTTGGGGCTTGGGCTGGGGCTAGGGCTCGTGCTATGGCCAGGGTTAGTTTTAAGGTTTGGGTTGTGCTCCTGGCAGGTCCGCACGCGTCATACCTCGGCGGGTGGCCGCGAGGGGACGTCTTCGGAGGGCCGTGCCGGCCGAGGGGCGGCTCCTCCGTCGAGACTACAGGAGGTCGCACCGCCCATCGCAGTCCTCGGCAGACGTCGGAATTATTCCAAGTCCCGCCGCATTAGGGTTGGTTAACGACTTGTCCCGGCCGGGCTGGTTAACGATTTGTCTCGCCGGCGTTGGTTAACGATTTGTCTCGCCGACGTTGGTTAACGATTTGCCAGGGCCCGGTCGGGCAAACCGATTGCCCGCCCGGGGATTGGGTTCGGGCCAGGTTTAGGGTTAGGGTTAGGGCCAGGGCTAGGGTTAGGGCTGGGGTTAGGTCTAGGGTTAGGGTTAGGTTCAGGGTTAGGGCTGGGGTTAGGTTTAGGGTTAGGGCGGGGGTTAGGGTTATCGTTAGGGTTAGGGCCTGGGTTAGGGTTACGGCTGGGGTTAGGGTTAGGGTTAGGGCTAGGGCTAGGATATGGGTTAGGGCTTGGGCTGGGGCTAGGGCTCGTGTTATGGCGCTCGGCCAAAACTACGGCTTCCGCCGAATTCAAAACCTACAAGGTCCCGCGGCGGGGAGCAGCCGGGGGACGTGTTGGGAGCGACGTTCGGACCGAGGGGCGGCACTTTCGGAGGGTGGACCGGAGGTCGGTTAACCAATCGTCACGAGCCGGGGAACGGAAGAACTGTTCGCGCCGGGCTGCTGCCTAAGTCTTTGTCCTGTTCTGCCCGTCAGCACCGGACCCGGTCGGTTACCGCAGTGCCGGCTCGGGTCTGGTTAACGACTTGTCCCGGCCGGGCCGGTTAACCATTTGTCTCGCCGACGTCGGTTAACGATTTGTCCCAGCCGGGCCGGTTAACCAATTGTCACGAGCCGGCGCGAACGGAAGAACTGTCCGCGCCGGGCCGCTGCCTAAGTCTTTGTCCTGTTCTGCATGTCAGCACCGGTCCCGGTCGGTCACCGCAGTGCCGGCTCGGGTCTGGTTAACGACTTGTCCCGGCCGGGCCGGTTAACCATTTGTCTCGCCGAAGTCGGTTAACGATTTGCCTGAGCCCGGTCGGTTAACCAATTGTCACGAGCCGGCGAACGGAAGAACTGTCCGCGCCGGGCCGCTGCCTAAGTCTCTGTCCTGTTCTGCATGTCAGCACCGGACCCGGTCGGTTACCGCAGTGCCGGCTGGGGTCTGGTTAACGACTTGTCCCGGCCGGGCCGGTTAACCATTTGTCACGCCGAAGTTGGTTAACGACTTGTCCCGGCCGAGCCGGTTAACCATTTGTCTCGCCGACGTCGGTTAAGGATTTGCCTGAGCCCGGTCGGTTAACCAATTGTCACCGAGCCGGCGAACGGAAGAACTGTCCGCGCCGGGCCGCTGCCCAAGTCTTTGTCCTGTTCTGCATGTCAGCACCGGACCCGGTCGGTTACCGCAGTGCCTGCTGGGGTCTGGTTAACGACTTGTCCCGGCCGGGCCGGTTAACCATTTGTCACGCCGAAGTTGGTTAACGACTTGTCCCGGCCGAGCCGGTTAACCATTTGTCTCGCCGACGTCGGTTAACGATTTGTCCCAGCCGGGCCGGTTAACCAATTGTCACGAGCCGGCGCGAACGGAAGAACTGTCCGCGCCGGGCCGCTGCCCAAGTCTTTGTCCTGTTCTGCATGTCAGCACCGGTCCCGGTCGGTCACCGCAGTGCCGGCTCGGGTCTGGTTAACGACTTGTCCCGGCCGGGCCGGTTAACCATTTGTCTCGCCGACGTCGGTTAACGATTTGCCTGAGCCCGGTCGGTTAACCAATTGTCACCGAGCCGGCGAACGGAAGAACTGTCCGCGCCGGGCCGCTGCCCAAGTCTTTGTCCTGTTCTGCATGTCAGCACCGGTCCCGGTCGGTCACCGCAGTGCCGGCTCGGGTCTGGTTAACGACTTGTCCCGGCCGGGCCGGTTAACCATTTGTCTCGCCGAAGTCGGTTAACGATTTGCCTGAGCCCGGTCGGTTAACCAATTGTCACGAGCCGGCGAACGGAAGAACTGTCCGCGCCGGGCCGCTGCCTAAGTCTCTGTCCTGTTCTGCATGTCAGCACCGGACCCGGTCGGTTACCGCAGTGCCGGCTGTGGTCTGGTTAACGACTTGTCCCGGCCGGGCCGGTTAACCATTTGTCACGCCGAAGTTGGTTAACGACTTGTCCCGGCCGAGCCGGTTAACCATTTGTCTCGCCGACGTCGGTTAACGATTTGTCCCAGCCGGGCCGGTTAACCAATTGTCACGAGCCGGCGCGAACGGAAGAACTGTCCGCGCCGGGCCGCTGCCTAAGTCTTTGTCCTTTTCTGCATGTCAGCACCGGTCCCGGTCGGTCACCGCAGTGCCGGCTCGGGTCTGGTTAACGACTTGTCCCGGCCGGGCCGGTTAACCATTTGTCTCGCCGAAGTCGGTTAACGATTTGCCTGAGCCCGGTCGGTTAACCAATTGTCACCGAGCCGGCGAACGGAAGAACTGTCCGCGCCGGGCCGCTGCCCAAGTCTTTGTCCTGTTCTGCATGTCAGCACCGGACCCGGTCGGTTACCGCAGTGCCTGCTGGGGTCTGGTTAACGACTTGTCCCGGCCGGGCCGGTTAACCATTTGTCACGCCGAAGTTGGTTAACGACTTGTCCCGGCCGAGCCGGTTAACCATTTGTCTCGCCGACGTCGGTTAACGATTTGCCTGAGCCCGGTCGGTTAACCAATTGTCACCGAGCCGGCGAACGGAAGAACTGTCCGCGCCGGGCCGCTGCCTAAGTCTCTGTCCTGTTCTGCATGACAGCACCGGACCCGGTCGGTTACCGAAGTGCCGGCTGGGGTCTGGTTAACGACTTGTCCCGGTCGGGCCGGTTAACCATTTGTCACGCCGAAGTTGGTTAACGACTTGTCCCGGCCGAGCCGGTTAACCATTTGTCTCGCCGACGTCGGTTAACGATTTGCCTGAGCCCGGTCGGTTAACCAATTGTCACCGAGCCGGCGAACGGAAGAACTGTCCGCGCCGGGCCGCTGCCCAAGTCTTTGTCCTGTTCTGCATGTCAGCACCGGACCCGGTCGGTTACCGCAGTGCCTGCTGGGGTCTGGTTAACGACTTGTCCCGGCCGGGCCGGTTAACCATTTGTCACGCCGAAGTTGGTTAACGACTTGTCCCGGCCGAGCCGGTTAACCATTTGTCTCGCCGACGTCGGTTAACGATTTGTCCCAGCCGGGCCGGTTAACCAATTGTCACGAGCCGGCGCGAACGGAAGAACTGTCCGCGCCGGGCCGCTGCCCAAGTCTTTGTCCTGTTCTGCATGTCAGCACCGGTCCCGGTCGGTCACCGCAGTGCCGGCTCGGGTCTGGTTAACGACTTGTCCCGGCCGGGCCGGTTAACCATTTGTCTCGCCGACGTCGGTTAACGATTTGCCTGAGCCCGGTCGGTTAACCAATTGTCACCGAGCCGGCGAACGGAAGAACTGTCCGCGCCGGGCCGCTGCCCAAGTCTTTGTCCTGTTCTGCATGTCAGCACCGGTCCCGGTCGGTCACCGCAGTGCCGGCTCGGGTCTGGTTAACGACTTGTCCCGGCCGGGCCGGTTAACCATTTGTCACGCCGAAGTTGGTTAACGACTTGTCCCGGCCGAGCCGGTTAACCATTTGTCTCGCCGACGTCGGTTAACGATTTGTCCCAGCCGGGCCGGTTAACCAATTGTCACGAGCCGGCGCGAACGGAAGAACTGTCCGCGCCGGGCCGCTGCCTAAGTCTTTGTCCTTTTCTGCATGTCAGCACCGGTCCCGGTCGGTCACCGCAGTGCCGGCTCGGGTCTGGTTAACGACTTGTCCCGGCCGGGCCGGTTAACCATTTGTCTCGCCGAAGTCGGTTAACGATTTGCCTGAGCCCGGTCGGTTAACCAATTGTCACCGAGCCGGCGAACGGAAGAACTGTCCGCGCCGGGCCGCTGCCCAAGTCTTTGTCCTGTTCTGCATGTCAGCACCGGACCCGGTCGGTTACCGCAGTGCCTGCTGGGGTCTGGTTAACGACTTGTCCCGGCCGGGCCGGTTAACCATTTGTCACGCCGAAGTTGGTTAACGACTTGTCCCGGCCGAGCCGGTTAACCATTTGTCTCGCCGACGTCGGTTAACGATTTGCCTGAGCCCGGTCGGTTAACCAATTGTCACCGAGCCGGCGAACGGAAGAACTGTCCGCGCCGGGCCGCTGCCTAAGTCTCTGTCCTGTTCTGCATGACAGCACCGGACCCGGTCGGTTACCGAAGTGCCGGCTGGGGTCTGGTTAACGACTTGTCCCGGTCGGGCCGGTTAACCATTTGTCACGCCGAAGTTGGTTAACGACTTGTCCCGGCCGAGCCGGTTAACCATTTGTCTCGCCGACGTCGGTTAACGATTTGCCTGAGCCCGGTCGGTTAACCAATTGTCACCGAGCCGGCGAACGGAAGAACTGTCCGCGCCGGGCCGCTGCCCAAGTCTTTGTCCTGTTCTGCATGTCAGCACCGGACCCGGTCGGTTACCGCAGTGCCTGCTGGGGTCTGGTTAACGACTTGTCCCGGCCGGGCCGGTTAACCATTTGTCACGCCGAAGTTGGTTAACGACTTGTCCCGGCCGAGCCGGTTAACCATTTGTCTCGCCGACGTCGGTTAACGATTTGTCCCAGCCGGGCCGGTTAACCAATTGTCACGAGCCGGCGCGAACGGAAGAACTGTCCGCGCCGGGCCGCTGCCCAAGTCTTTGTCCTGTTCTGCATGTCAGCACCGGTCCCGGTCGGTCACCGCAGTGCCGGCTCGGGTCTGGTTAACGACTTGTCCCGGCCGGGCCGGTTAACCATTTGTCTCGCCGACGTCGGTTAACGATTTGCCTGAGCCCGGTCGGTTAACCAATTGTCACCGAGCCGGCGAACGGAAGAACTGTCCGCGCCGGGCCGCTGCCCAAGTCTTTGTCCTGTTCTGCATGTCAGCACCGGTCCCGGTCGGTCACCGCAGTGCCGGCTCGGGTCTGGTTAACGACTTGTCCCGGCCGGGCCGGTTAACCATTTGTCACGCCGAAGTTGGTTAACGACTTGTCCCGGCCGAGCCGGTTAACCATTTGTCTCGCCGACGTCGGTTAACGATTTGTCCCAGCCGGGCCGGTTAACCAATTGTCACGAGCCGGCGCGAACGGAAGAACTGTCCGCGCCGGGCCGCTGCCTAAGTCTTTGTCCTTTTCTGCATGTCAGCACCGGTCCCGGTCGGTCACCGCAGTGCCGGCTCGGGTCTGGTTAACGACTTGTCCCGGCCGGGCCGGTTAACCATTTGTCTCGCCGAAGTCGGTTAACGATTTGCCTGAGCCCGGTCGGTTAACCAATTGTCACCGAGCCGGCGAACGGAAGAACTGTCCGCGCCGGGCCGCTGCCCAAGTCTTTGTCCTGTTCTGCATGTCAGCACCGGACCCGGTCGGTTACCGCAGTGCCTGCTGGGGTCTGGTTAACGACTTGTCCCGGCCGGGCCGGTTAACCATTTGTCACGCCGAAGTTGGTTAACGACTTGTCCCGGCCGAGCCGGTTAACCATTTGTCTCGCCGACGTCGGTTAACGATTTGCCTGAGCCCGGTCGGTTAACCAATTGTCACCGAGCCGGCGAACGGAAGAACTGTCCGCGCCGGGCCGCTGCCTAAGTCTCTGTCCTGTTCTGCATGACAGCACCGGACCCGGTCGGTTACCGAAGTGCCGGCTGGGGTCTGGTTAACGACTTGTCCCGGTCGGGCCGGTTAACCATTTGTCACGCCGAAGTTGGTTAACGACTTGTCCCGGCCGAGCCGGTTAACCATTTGTCTCGCCGACGTCGGTTAACGATTTGCCTGAGCCCGGTCGGTTAACCAATTGTCACCGAGCCGGCGAACGGAAGAACTGTCCGCGCCGGGCCGCTGCCCAAGTCTTTGTCCTGTTCTGCATGTCAGCACCGGACCCGGTCGGTTACCGCAGTGCCTGCTGGGGTCTGGTTAACGACTTGTCCCGGCCGGGCCGGTTAACCATTTGTCACGCCGAAGTTGGTTAACGACTTGTCCCGGCCGAGCCGGTTAACCATTTGTCTCGCCGACGTCGGTTAACGATTTGCCTGAGCCCGGTCGGTTAACCAATTGTCACCGAGCCGGCGAACGGAAGAACTGTCCGCGCCGGGCCGCTGCCTAAGTCTCTGTCCTGTTCTGCATGACAGCACCGGACCCGGTCGGTTACCGAGGTGCCGGCTCGGGTCTGGTTAACGACTTGTCCCGGCCCGGCCGGTTAACCATTTGTCACGCCGACGTCGGTTAACGACTTGTCCCGGCCGGGCCGGTTAACCATTTGTCACGCCGAAGTTGGTTAACGACTTGTCCCGGCCGGGCCGGTTAACCATTTGTCACGCCGAAGTTGGTTAACGACTTGTCCCGGTCGGGCCGGTTAACGATCTGCCAGGGCCCGGTCGGGAACTCGATTGCCCGCCCGGGGACTGTTGTCTTGCTCCACCGCACGGCCGGGGGGGTCGGTCGGCACGGCTAACGAGCCGTCCGAGAACTGCCGGTTAACCAGTTGCCCGGTGGCAATTCGTTAACTGAGTCCGCTCCGGAAGTCTGGATGCGGGTCGGATTTGAGGGTCGTAGCCGGGCAGGAGTTCCAGAGGCTCGGCAGCCGGGGTCAGATACGGCCGCCCCTTTGACACATGCAATTTCTGTACGGGGGCATTGGCGGGGTTTCCGGAGATTTACGGGGAGGCGTTTTTCTCGACCACTTAGGAGTGGTCGACGGGCGTTACGGGCCTCCCCACTTCGTTAACCCGGGCCGCGCGGCGGTATTTCCGCACGCTTCCCAAGGTCGCCCGTATGGATTTTCGGACGAATTCCCAATGGCGGAAGTCAGTCAGCGGGACGTATCCGCAGGCCCAAGCCGACCGAGGGGCAGCATATACGGGCTGACTACCGGTGCTCGGGCCGCCGAATCGAAACCTTGCCCGAATGATTTTCTGACAAAGTCCCGCGGCGGGGAGACGCGAGGGGACGAATTCGGAGGGTCGTGCCGGCCGAGGGGCGGCATTTTCGGTGGGACTACCGCAGGTCCCTCCGCCAAAAATAGGGCTACGGCCCGATCGAAAATCTGACAAAGTCCCGCTG
>NW_026780195.1:0-10000 GCF_030144855.1 Hypanus sabinus | reverse complement strand
GGGCGGTAAATTCAGGCGCCTCTTCGTTAACCGGCGCCGCTGCGTTCGACCGGAGCTAGCTCGCCTCGGTCGACGGGCGGCCCTCCGCTGGTGGTGGTCCCACCGTGGACGGATGCCGCGCCTCGACCGTGGCTCCCGCCCGCCCGCCCGGGACTCCAAGTCTCGGAGTCGGGACTCGCGGGGAGCTCCGGTGGTCCGGCCGAAAGTGTCGCCGGCCGGCCGGCCGGCCGGCACAGCCCTCCGAATCGGCCCCCTTACGGACTTCCGCATCGGGGCATTTGTCCGAAATTCATTCGGCCAAGGTTCCGACTCGGCGGCCCGGGCACCGGCAGGCTGCCCGAGGAGGGCGACCCCCCGGCCGGCAGAGGCCACCGAATCGGTCCCCATGCGGACTTCCGCCAGTGGGAATCGGTGGGAAAATCCGTCCGGCCGGACGGACGGGCGAAGTCGCCGTTCGCCCGTAAATGCCGCCGCGCGGCCCGGGTTAACGAAGTGGGGAGGCCCGTACCGCCTGTCGACCACTCCTAGGTGGTCGAGAAAAACGCCTCCCCATATATCTCCGGGAACCCCGCCAATGCCCCCGTACAGAAATTGCATGTGTCAAAGGGGCGGCCGAATCTGACCCCGGCGGCCGGGTCTCTGGAACTCCGGGCCGGCAGCGGCCGGCAAATCCGTCCCGCATCGGGACTTCCGAAGCAGAGTCGGTTAACGAATTGCACGCGGGTAAATGGTTAACCGCAGCCCGGGTCCGGACACCTGGCTCCCACACGACCCGTCTTTGGGGGAGGTGGGTGGGTGGGCCAGCTACAGCAGCCTCGCGAGGGCTTGGCTGTGGGCTCCCCGGTTGCCGAGCTGCAGTGTGCCGGCACAGACGAGCGCGTTGGCTGGCTGGCTGGCTGGCTGGGTCAGCGTCTTCGCCGGTATTCGCAGAAGGTGCTAGCAGGTCCAGGGGCGAATTAGCCGCGCGCCGCTGCGGGACCGACGTACGCCCAGTTACAAAGACTGGGCGTTTTAGGGTGAGGGTGAGGGTTAGGGTTAGTTAGGGCTAGTGTTAGGGTTAGGGCTGGCGTCAGGGTTAGGGTTAGGGTTAGTGCCAGGGTTAGGGTTAAGGTTTGGCTTGTGCTCCTGGCAGGTCCCCGCGCGCCATAGCTCGGCGGGCTGCCGCGAGGGGGCGTCTTCGGAGGGCCGTGCCGGCCGAGGGGCGGCTCCTCCGTCGGGACTACAGGAGGTCGCACCGCCCATCGCAGTCCTCGGCAGACGTCGGAATTATTCCAAGTCCCGCCGCATTAGGGTTGGTTAACGACTTGTCCCGGCCGGGCTGGTTAACGACTTGTCTCGCCGACGTTGGTTAACGACTTGTCCCGGCAGGGCTGGTTAACGACTTGTCTCGCCGCCGTTGGTTAACGATTTGCCAGGGCCCGGTCGGGCAACCCGATTGCCCGCCCGGGGATTGGGTTCGGGCTAGGGTTAGGGTTAGGGTTAGGGTTAGGGTTAGGGTTAGGGTTAGGGTTAGGGTTAGGGTTAGGGTTAGGGTTAGGGTTAGGGTTAGGGTTAGGGTTAGGGTTAGGGTTAGGGTTAGGGTTAGGGTTAGGGTTAGGGTTAGGGTTAGGGTTAGGGTCAGGGTTGGGGCTAGGGTTAGGGTTAGGGTTGGGGTTAGCTTTAGGGTTAGGGCTGGGGTTAGGGTTAGGGTTGGGGTTAGGGTTAGGGTTGGGGCTAGGGTCAGGGCTAGGGCTAGGATATGGGTTGGGGCTTGGGCTGGGGCTAGGGCTCGTGCTATGGCCAGGGTTAGTTTTAAGGTTTGGGTTGTGCTCCTGGCAGGTCCGCACGCGTCATACCTCGGCTGGCTTGCCGCGAGGGGACGTCTTCCGAGGGTCGTGCCGGCCGAGGGGCGGCTCCTCCGTCGGGACTACAGGAGGTCGCACCGCCCATCGCAGTCCTCGGCAGACGTCGAAATTATTCCAAGTCCCGCCGCATTAGGGTTGGTTAACGACTTGTCCCGGCCGGGCTGGTTAACGACTTGTCCCGGCCGGGCTGGTTAACGACTTGTCTCGCCGACGTTGGTTAACGATTTGCCAGGGCCCGGTCGGGCAACCCGATTGCCCGCCCGGGGATTGGGTTCGGGCTAGGGTTAGGGTTAGGGTTAGGGTTAGGGTTAGGGTTAGGGTTAGGGTCAGGGTTAGGGTTAGGGTCGGGGTTGGGGTTAGGGCTCGGGTTAGGGCGGGGGTTAGGCTTAGAGCTGGGGTTAGGATTAGGGTTAGCGTTAGGGTTAGGGCTGGGGTTAGGGTTAGCGTTAGGGTTGGGGCTAGGGTCAGGGCTAGGGCTAGGATATGGGTTGGGGCTTGGGCTGGGGCTAGGGTTAGGGTTAGGGTTAGGGTTGGGGTTGGGGTTAGGGTTAGGGTTAGCGTTCGGGTTGGGGCTAGGGCTCGGGTGAGGGCGGGGGTTAGCTTTAGGGTTAGGGCTGGGGTTAGGGCTAGGGTTGGGGTTGGTGTTAGGGTTAGGGTTAGCGTTCGGGTTGGGGCTAGGGCTCGGGTTAGGGCGGGGGTTAGCTTTAGGGTTAGGGCTGGGGTTAGGGCTAGGGTTGGGTCTAGGGTCAGGGCTAGGCCTAGGATATGGGTTGGGGCTTGGGCTGGGGCTAGGGCTCGTGCTATAGCCAGGGTTAGTTTTAAGGTTTGGGTTGTGCTCCTGGCAGGTCCGCACGCGTCATACCTCGGCGGGTGGCCGCGAGGGGACGTCTTCGGAGGGCCGTGCCGGCCGAGGGGCGGCTCCTCCGTCGGGACTACAGGAGATCGCACCGCCCATCGCAGTCCTCGGCAGACGTCGAAATTATTCCAAGTCCCGCCGCATTAGGGTTGGTTAACGACTTGTCCCGGCCGGGCTGGTTAACGACTTGTCCCGGCCGGGCTGGTTAACGACTTGTCTCGCCGACGTTGGTTAACGATTTGCCAGGGCCCGGTCGGGCAACCCGATTGCCCGCCCGGGGATTGGGTTCGGGCTAGGGTTAGGGTTAGGGTTAGGGTTAGGGTTAGGGTTAGGGTTAGGGTCAGGGTTAGGGTTAGGGTCGGGGTTGGGGTTAGGGCTCGGGTTAGGGCGGGGGTTAGGCTTAGAGCTGGGGTTAGGATTAGGGTTAGCGTTAGGGTTAGGGCTGGGGTTAGGGTTAGCGTTAGGGTTGGGGCTAGGGTCAGGGCTAGGGCTAGGATATGGGTTGGGGCTTGGGCTGGGGCTAGGGTTAGGGTTAGGGTTAGGGTTGGGGTTGGGGTTAGGGTTAGGGTTAGCGTTCGGGTTGGGGCTAGGGCTCGGGTGAGGGCGGGGGTTAGCTTTAGGGTTAGGGCTGGGGTTAGGGCTAGGGTTGGGGTTGGTGTTAGGGTTAGGGTTAGCGTTCGGGTTGGGGCTAGGGCTCGGGTTAGGGCGGGGGTTAGCTTTAGGGTTAGGGCTGGGGTTAGGGCTAGGGTTGGGTCTAGGGTCAGGGCTAGGCCTAGGATATGGGTTGGGGCTTGGGCTGGGGCTAGGGCTCGTGCTATAGCCAGGGTTAGTTTTAAGGTTTGGGTTGTGCTCCTGGCAGGTCCGCACGCGTCATACCTCGGCGGGTGGCCGCGAGGGGACGTCTTCGGAGGGCCGTGCCGGCCGAGGGGCGGCTCCTCCGTCGGGACTACAGGAGATCGCACCGCCCATCGCAGTCCTCGGCAGACGTCGAAATTATTCCAAGTCCCGCCGCATTAGGGTTGGTTAACGACTTGTCCCGGCCGGGCTGGTTAACGACTTGTCCCGGCCGGGCTGGTTAACGACTTGTCTCGCCGACGTTGGTTAACGACTTGTCTCGCCGACGTTGGTTAACGACTTGTCCCGGCCGGGCTGGTTAACGACTTGTCTCGCCGACGTTGGTTAACGACTTGTCTCGCCGACGTTGGTTAACGATTTGCCAGGGTTAGGGTTAGGGTTAGGGTTGTGGTTGGGGTTAGGGCTCGGGTTAGGGCGGGGCTTAGGCTTAGAGCTGGGGTTAGGATTAGGGTTAGGGCTGGGGTTAGGGTGAGCGTTAGGGTTGGGGCTAGGGTTAGGGTTAGGGTTGGGGTTAGCTTTAGGGTTAGGGCTGGGGTTAGGGTTAGGGTTAGGGTTCGGGCTAGGGTCAGGGCTAGGGCTAGGATATGGGTTGGGGCTTGGGCTGGGGCTAGGGTTAGGGTTAGGGTTAGGGTTGGGGTTGGGGTTAGGGTTAGGGTTAGCGTTCGGGTTGGGGCTAGGGCTCGGGTGAGGGCGGGGGTTAGCTTTAGGGTTAGGGCTGGGGTTAGGGCTAGGGTTGGGGTTGGGGTTAGGGTTAGGTTTAGCGTTCGGGTTGGGGCTAGGGCTCGGGTTAGGGCGGGGGTTAGCCTTAGGGTTAGGGCTGGGGTTAGGGCTAGGGTTGGGGCTAGGGTCAGGGCTAGGCCTAGGATATGGGTTGGGGCTTGGGCTGGGGCTAGGGCTCGTGCTATGGCCAGGGTTAGTTTTAAGGTTTGGGTTGTGCTCCTGGCAGGTCCGCACGCGTCATACCTCGGCGGGTGGCCGCGAGGGGACGTCTTCGGAGGGCCGTGCCGGCCGAGGGGCGGCTCCTCCGTCGAGACTACAGGAGGTCGCACCGCCCATCGCAGTCCTCGGCAGACGTCGGAATTATTCCAAGTCCCGCCGCATTAGGGTTGGTTAACGACTTGTCCCGGCCGGGCTGGTTAACGATTTGTCTCGCCGGCGTTGGTTAACGATTTGTCTCGCCGACGTTGGTTAACGATTTGCCAGGGCCCGGTCGGGCAAACCGATTGCCCGCCCGGGGATTGGGTTCGGGCCAGGTTTAGGGTTAGGGTTAGGGCCAGGGCTAGGGTTAGGGCTGGGGTTAGGTCTAGGGTTAGGGTTAGGTTCAGGGTTAGGGCTGGGGTTAGGTTTAGGGTTAGGGCGGGGGTTAGGGTTATCGTTAGGGTTAGGGCCTGGGTTAGGGTTACGGCTGGGGTTAGGGTTAGGGTTAGGGCTAGGGCTAGGATATGGGTTAGGGCTTGGGCTGGGGCTAGGGCTCGTGTTATGGCGCTCGGCCAAAACTACGGCTTCCGCCGAATTCAAAACCTACAAGGTCCCGCGGCGGGGAGCAGCCGGGGGACGTGTTGGGAGCGACGTTCGGACCGAGGGGCGGCACTTTCGGAGGGTGGACCGGAGGTCGGTTAACCAATCGTCACGAGCCGGGGAACGGAAGAACTGTTCGCGCCGGGCTGCTGCCTAAGTCTTTGTCCTGTTCTGCCCGTCAGCACCGGACCCGGTCGGTTACCGCAGTGCCGGCTCGGGTCTGGTTAACGACTTGTCCCGGCCGGGCCGGTTAACCATTTGTCTCGCCGACGTCGGTTAACGATTTGTCCCAGCCGGGCCGGTTAACCAATTGTCACGAGCCGGCGCGAACGGAAGAACTGTCCGCGCCGGGCCGCTGCCTAAGTCTTTGTCCTGTTCTGCATGTCAGCACCGGTCCCGGTCGGTCACCGCAGTGCCGGCTCGGGTCTGGTTAACGACTTGTCCCGGCCGGGCCGGTTAACCATTTGTCTCGCCGAAGTCGGTTAACGATTTGCCTGAGCCCGGTCGGTTAACCAATTGTCACGAGCCGGCGAACGGAAGAACTGTCCGCGCCGGGCCGCTGCCTAAGTCTCTGTCCTGTTCTGCATGTCAGCACCGGACCCGGTCGGTTACTGCAGTGCCGGCTGGGGTCTGGTTAACGACTTGTCCCGGCCGGGCCGGTTAACCATTTGTCACGCCGAAGTTGGTTAACGACTTGTCCCGGCCGAGCCGGTTAACCATTTGTCTCGCCGACGTCGGTTAAGGATTTGCCTGAGCCCGGTCGGTTAACCAATTGTCACCGAGCCGGCGAACGGAAGAACTGTCCGCGCCGGGCCGCTGCCCAAGTCTTTGTCCTGTTCTGCATGTCAGCACCGGACCCGGTCGGTTACCGCAGTGCCTGCTGGGGTCTGGTTAACGACTTGTCCCGGCCGGGCCGGTTAACCATTTGTCACGCCGAAGTTGGTTAACGACTTGTCCCGGCCGAGCCGGTTAACCATTTGTCTCGCCGACGTCGGTTAACGATTTGTCCCAGCCGGGCCGGTTAACCAATTGTCACGAGCCGGCGCGAACGGAAGAACTGTCCGCGCCGGGCCGCTGCCCAAGTCTTTGTCCTGTTCTGCATGTCAGCACCGGTCCCGGTCGGTCACCGCAGTGCCGGCTCGGGTCTGGTTAACGACTTGTCCCGGCCGGGCCGGTTAACCATTTGTCTCGCCGACGTCGGTTAACGATTTGCCTGAGCCCGGTCGGTTAACCAATTGTCACCGAGCCGGCGAACGGAAGAACTGTCCGCGCCGGGCCGCTGCCCAAGTCTTTGTCCTGTTCTGCATGTCAGCACCGGTCCCGGTCGGTCACCGCAGTGCCGGCTCGGGTCTGGTTAACGACTTGTCCCGGCCGGGCCGGTTAACCATTTGTCTCGCCGAAGTCGGTTAACGATTTGCCTGAGCCCGGTCGGTTAACCAATTGTCACGAGCCGGCGAACGGAAGAACTGTCCGCGCCGGGCCGCTGCCTAAGTCTCTGTCCTGTTCTGCATGTCAGCACCGGACCCGGTCGGTTACCGCAGTGCCGGCTGTGGTCTGGTTAACGACTTGTCCCGGCCGGGCCGGTTAACCATTTGTCACGCCGAAGTTGGTTAACGACTTGTCCCGGCCGAGCCGGTTAACCATTTGTCTCGCCGACGTCGGTTAACGATTTGTCCCAGCCGGGCCGGTTAACCAATTGTCACGAGCCGGCGCGAACGGAAGAACTGTCCGCGCCGGGCCGCTGCCTAAGTCTTTGTCCTTTTCTGCATGTCAGCACCGGTCCCGGTCGGTCACCGCAGTGCCGGCTCGGGTCTGGTTAACGACTTGTCCCGGCCGGGCCGGTTAACCATTTGTCTCGCCGAAGTCGGTTAACGATTTGCCTGAGCCCGGTCGGTTAACCAATTGTCACCGAGCCGGCGAACGGAAGAACTGTCCGCGCCGGGCCGCTGCCCAAGTCTTTGTCCTGTTCTGCATGTCAGCACCGGACCCGGTCGGTTACCGCAGTGCCTGCTGGGGTCTGGTTAACGACTTGTCCCGGCCGGGCCGGTTAACCATTTGTCACGCCGAAGTTGGTTAACGACTTGTCCCGGCCGAGCCGGTTAACCATTTGTCTCGCCGACGTCGGTTAACGATTTGCCTGAGCCCGGTCGGTTAACCAATTGTCACCGAGCCGGCGAACGGAAGAACTGTCCGCGCCGGGCCGCTGCCTAAGTCTCTGTCCTGTTCTGCATGACAGCACCGGACCCGGTCGGTTACCGAAGTGCCGGCTGGGGTCTGGTTAACGACTTGTCCCGGTCGGGCCGGTTAACCATTTGTCACGCCGAAGTTGGTTAACGACTTGTCCCGGCCGAGCCGGTTAACCATTTGTCTCGCCGACGTCGGTTAACGATTTGCCTGAGCCCGGTCGGTTAACCAATTGTCACCGAGCCGGCGAACGGAAGAACTGTCCGCGCCGGGCCGCTGCCCAAGTCTTTGTCCTGTTCTGCATGTCAGCACCGGACCCGGTCGGTTACCGCAGTGCCTGCTGGGGTCTGGTTAACGACTTGTCCCGGCCGGGCCGGTTAACCATTTGTCACGCCGAAGTTGGTTAACGACTTGTCCCGGCCGAGCCGGTTAACCATTTGTCTCGCCGACGTCGGTTAACGATTTGTCCCAGCCGGGCCGGTTAACCAATTGTCACGAGCCGGCGCGAACGGAAGAACTGTCCGCGCCGGGCCGCTGCCCAAGTCTTTGTCCTGTTCTGCATGTCAGCACCGGTCCCGGTCGGTCACCGCAGTGCCGGCTCGGGTCTGGTTAACGACTTGTCCCGGCCGGGCCGGTTAACCATTTGTCTCGCCGACGTCGGTTAACGATTTGCCTGAGCCCGGTCGGTTAACCAATTGTCACCGAGCCGGCGAACGGAAGAACTGTCCGCGCCGGGCCGCTGCCCAAGTCTTTGTCCTGTTCTGCATGTCAGCACCGGTCCCGGTCGGTCACCGCAGTGCCGGCTCGGGTCTGGTTAACGACTTGTCCCGGCCGGGCCGGTTAACCATTTGTCACGCCGAAGTTGGTTAACGACTTGTCCCGGCCGAGCCGGTTAACCATTTGTCTCGCCGACGTCGGTTAACGATTTGTCCCAGCCGGGCCGGTTAACCAATTGTCACGAGCCGGCGCGAACGGAAGAACTGTCCGCGCCGGGCCGCTGCCTAAGTCTTTGTCCTTTTCTGCATGTCAGCACCGGTCCCGGTCGGTCACCGCAGTGCCGGCTCGGGTCTGGTTAACGACTTGTCCCGGCCGGGCCGGTTAACCATTTGTCTCGCCGAAGTCGGTTAACGATTTGCCTGAGCCCGGTCGGTTAACCAATTGTCACCGAGCCGGCGAACGGAAGAACTGTCCGCGCCGGGCCGCTGCCCAAGTCTTTGTCCTGTTCTGCATGTCAGCACCGGACCCGGTCGGTTACCGCAGTGCCTGCTGGGGTCTGGTTAACGACTTGTCCCGGCCGGGCCGGTTAACCATTTGTCACGCCGAAGTTGGTTAACGACTTGTCCCGGCCGAGCCGGTTAACCATTTGTCTCGCCGACGTCGGTTAACGATTTGCCTGAGCCCGGTCGGTTAACCAATTGTCACCGAGCCGGCGAACGGAAGAACTGTCCGCGCCGGGCCGCTGCCTAAGTCTCTGTCCTGTTCTGCATGACAGCACCGGACCCGGTCGGTTACCGAAGTGCCGGCTGGGGTCTGGTTAACGACTTGTCCCGGTCGGGCCGGTTAACCATTTGTCACGCCGAAGTTGGTTAACGACTTGTCCCGGCCGAGCCGGTTAACCATTTGTCTCGCCGACGTCGGTTAACGATTTGCCTGAGCCCGGTCGGTTAACCAATTGTCACCGAGCCGGCGAACGGAAGAACTGTCCGCGCCGGGCCGCTGCCCAAGTCTTTGTCCTGTTCTGCATGTCAGCACCGGACCCGGTCGGTTACCGCAGTGCCTGCTGGGGTCTGGTTAACGACTTGTCCCGGCCGGGCCGGTTAACCATTTGTCACGCCGAAGTTGGTTAACGACTTGTCCCGGCCGAGCCGGTTAACCATTTGTCTCGCCGACGTCGGTTAACGATTTGTCCCAGCCGGGCCGGTTAACCAATTGTCACGAGCCGGCGCGAACGGAAGAACTGTCCGCGCCGGGCCGCTGCCCAAGTCTTTGTCCTGTTCTGCATGTCAGCACCGGTCCCGGTCGGTCACCGCAGTGCCGGCTCGGGTCTGGTTAACGACTTGTCCCGGCCGGGCCGGTTAACCATTTGTCTCGCCGACGTCGGTTAACGATTTGCCTGAGCCCGGTCGGTTAACCAATTGTCACCGAGCCGGCGAACGGAAGAACTGTCCGCGCCGGGCCGCTGCCCAAGTCTTTGTCCTGTTCTGCATGTCAGCACCGGTCCCGGTCGGTCACCGCAGTGCCGGCTCGGGTCTGGTTAACGACTTGTCCCGGCCGGGCCGGTTAACCATTTGTCACGCCGAAGTTGGTTAACGACTTGTCCCGGCCGAGCCGGTTAACCATTTGTCTCGCCGACGTCGGTTAACGATTTGTCCCAGCCGGGCCGGTTAACCAATTGTCACGAGCCGGCGCGAACGGAAGAACTGTCCGCGCCGGGCCGCTGCCTAAGTCTTTGTCCTTTTCTGCATGTCAGCACCGGTCCCGGTCGGTCACCGCAGTGCCGGCTCGGGTCTGGTTAACGACTTGTCCCGGCCGGGCCGGTTAACCATTTGTCTCGCCGAAGTCGGTTAACGATTTGCCTGAGCCCGGTCGGTTAACCAATTGTCACCGAGCCGGCGAACGGAAGAACTGTCCGCGCCGGGCCGCTGCCCAAGTCTTTGTCCTGTTCTGCATGTCAGCACCGGACCCGGTCGGTTACCGCAGTGCCTGCTGGGGTCTGGTTAACGACTTGTCCCGGCCGGGCCGG
>NW_026780193.1:0-50000 GCF_030144855.1 Hypanus sabinus | reverse complement strand
ACCTGAGTGGTGTAGTTATGATAGTTAAGGATGATACCTGAGTGGTGTAGTTATGATCATTAGAGATGATACATGAGTGGAGTAGTTATGATAGTTAAGGATGATACCTCAGTGGTGTAGTTATGATAGGGATGATACCTGAGTGGTATAGTTATGATCATTAGAGATGATACCTGAGTGGAGTAGTTATGATAGTTAAGGATGATACCTCAGTGGTGTAGCTATGATAGGGATGATACCTGAGTGTTGTAGTTATGATCGTTAGGGATGATACCTGAGTGGTGTAGTTATGATCGTTAGGGATGATACATGAGTATTGTAGTTATGATAGGGATGATACCTGAGTGGTGTATTTATGATAGTTAACGATGATTCCTGACTGGTGTAGTTATCATCGTTAGGGATGATACCTGAGTGGTGTAGTCATGATTGGGATGATACCTGAGTGCTGTAGTTATGATAGTTAAGGATGATACCTGAGTGGTGTAGTTATGATCGTTAGGGATGATACCTGAGTGGAGTAGTTATGATAGTTAAGGATGATACCTGAGTGGTGTAGTTATGATCATTGGGGATGATACCTGAGTGTTGCAGTCATGATAGTTAAGGATGACACCTGAGTGGTGCAGTTATGATAGTTAGGGTTGATACCTGAGTAGTGTAGTTATGATCGTTAGGGATGATACCTGAGTGGTGTAGTTTGGATAGTTAAGGATGATACATGAGTGGTGTAGTTATGATCGTTAGGGATGACACCTGAGTGGTGTAGTTATGCTAGTTAAGGATGATACCTGAGTGGTGTAGTTATGATCATTGGGGATGATACCTGAGTGGAGTAGTTATGATAGTTAAGGATGATACCTGAGTGGAGTAGTTATGATAGGGATGATACCTGAGTGGTGTAGTTATGATCATTAGGGATGATACCTGAGTGGTGTAGCTATGATCGTTAGGGATGAAAACTGAGTGTTGTAGTGATGATCATTAGGGATGATACCTGAGTTGTGTAGTTATGATAGGGATGATACCTGAGTGGTGTAGTTATGATCATTAGGGATGATACATGAGTGGTGTAGTTATTATAGTTAGGGATGATAACTGAGTGGTGTAGATATGATAGGGATGACACCTGAGTGGTGTAGTTATGATCGTTATGGTTGATACCTGAGTGGTGTAGTTATGATAGTTGGGGATGATACCTGATTGTTCTAGTTATGATAATTACGGATGATACCTGAGTGGTGTAGTTATGATAGTTAGGGATGATACCTGAGTGTTGTAGTTATGATAGGGATGATACCTGAGTGGTGTAGTTATGATCGTTAGGATGATACCTGAGTGGTGTAGTTATGATCGTTAGGAATGATATCTGAGTATTGTAGTTATGATAGGGATGATACCTGAGTGGTGTAGTTATGATAGTTAGAGATGATACCTGAGTGGTGTAGTTATTATAGTTAGCGATGTTAACTGAGTGGTGTAGTTATGATCGTTAGGGATGATAACTGAGTGGTGTAGTTATGATCGTTAGGGATGACACCTGAGTGGTGTAGTTATGATCGTTAGGGATGATACCTGAGTGGTGTAGTTATGATAGGGATGATACCTGAGTGGTGTAGTTATGATCATTAGGGATGCTACCTGAGTGGTGTGGTTATTATAGTTAGGGATGATATCTGAGTTGTGTAGTTATGATAGGGATGACACCTGAGTGGTGTAGTTATGATCGTTATGGATGATACCTGAGTGGTGTAGTTATGATAGTTGGGGATGATACCTGATTGTTGTAGATATGATCATTACGGATGATACCTGAGTGGTGTAGTTATGATAGTTAGGGATGATACCTGAGTGTTGTAGTTATGACAGGGATGATACCTGAGTGGTGTAGTTATGATATTTAGTATGATACCTGAGTGGTGTAGTTATGATCGTTAGGAATGATATCTGAATATTGTAGTTATGATAGGGATGACACCTGAGTGGTGTAGTTATGATCGTTAAGGATGATACCTGAGTGTTGTAGCTATGATAGTTAACGATGATACCTGAGTCGTGTAGTTATGATAGTTAAGGATGATACCTGAGTGGTGTAGTTATGATCGTTAGGGATGATACCTGAGTGGTGTAGTTATGATAGTTAAGGATGATACCTGAGTGCTGTAGTTATGATAGTTAAAGATCATACCTGAGTGGTGTAGTTATGATCATTAGAGATGATACCTGAGTGGAATATTTATGATAGTTAAGGATGATACCTCAGTGGTGTAGCTATGATCATTAGGGATGATACCTGAGTGGTGTAGTTATTATAGTTAGGGATGATAACTGAGTGGTGTAGATATGATAGGGATGACACCTGAGTGGTGTAGTTATGATCGTTATGGTTGATACCTGAGTGGTGTAGTTATGATAGTTGGGGATGATACCTGATTGTTCTAGTTATGATAATTACGGATGATACCTGAGTGGTGTAGTTATGATAGTTAGGGATGATACCTGAGTGTTGTAGTTATGATAGGGATGATACCTGAGTGGTGTAGTTATGATCGTTAGGATGATACCTGAGTGGTGTAGTTATGATCGTTAGGAATGATATCTGAGTATTGTAGTTATGATAGGGATGATACCTGAGTGGTGTAGTTATGATAGTTAGAGATGATACCTGAGTGGTGTAGTTATTATAGTTAGCGATGTTAACTGAGTAGTGTAGTTATGATCGTTAGGGATGATAACTGAGTGGTGTAGTTATGATCGTTAGGGATGACACCTGAGTGGTGTAGTTATGATCGTTAGGGATGATACCTGAGTGGTGTAGTTATGATAGGGATGATACCTGAGTGGTGTAGTTATGATCATTAGGGATGCTACCTGAGTGGTGTGGTTATTATAGTTAGGGATGATATCTGAGTTGTGTAGTTATGATAGGGATGACACCTGAGTGGTGTAGTTATGATCGTTATGGATGATACCTGAGTGGTGTAGTTATGATCATTAGGGATGATACATGAGTGGTGTAGTTATTATAGTTAGGGATGATACCTGAGTGTTGTAGTTATGATAGGGATGATACCTGAGTGGTGTAGTTATGATCGTTAGGATGATACCTGAGTGGTGTAGTTATGATCGTTAGGAATGATATCTGAATATTGTAGTTATGATAGGGATGACACCTGAGTGGTGTAGTTATGATCGTTAAGGATGATACCTGAGTGTTGTAGCTATGATAGTTAACGATGATACCTGAGTCGTGTAGTTATGATAGTTAAGGATGATACCTGAGTGGTGTAGTTATGATCGTTAGGGATGATACCTGAGTGGTGTAGTTATGATAGTTAAGGATGATACCTGAGTGCTGTAGTTATGATAGTTAAAGATCATACCTGAGTGGTGTAGTTATGATCATTAGAGATGATACCTGAGTGGAATATTTATGATAGTTAAGGATGATACCTCAGTGGTGTAGCTATGATAGGGATGATACCTGAGTGTTGTAGTTATGATAGTTAGGGATGATACCTGAGTGGTGTAGTTATGATAGTTAGGGATGATACCTGAGTGGTGTAGTTATGATAGTTAAGGATGATACCTGAGTGGTGTAGTTATGATAGTTAGGGATGATACCTGAGTGGTGTAGTTATGATCGTTAGGGATGATACATGAGTATTGTAGTTATGATAGGGATGATACCTGAGTGGTGTAGTTATGATAGGGATGATACCTGAGTGGTGTAGTTATGATCATTAGGGATGATACCTGAGTGGTGTAGCTATGATCGTTAGGGATGATAACTGAGTGTTGTAGTGATTATCATTAGGGATGACACCTGAGTGGTGTAGTTATGATAGGGATGATACCTGAGTGGTGTAGTTATGATCATTAGGGATGATACCTGAGTGGTGTAGTTATTATAGTTAGGGATGATAACTGAGTGGTGTAGTTATGATAGCGATGACACCTGAGTGGTGTAGTTATGATCGTTATGGTTGATACCTGAGTGGTGTAGTTATGATAGTTGGGGATGATACCTGATTGTTCTAGTTATGATAATTACGGATGATACCTGAGTGGTGTAGTTATGATAGTTAGGGATGATACCTGAGTGTTGTAGTTATGATAGGGATGATACCTGAGTGGTGTAGTTATGATCGTTAGGATGATACCTGAGTGGTGTAGTTATGATCGTTAGGAATGATATCTGAGTATTGTAGTTATGATAGGGATGATACCTGAGTGGTGTAGTTATGATAGTTAGAGATGATTCCTGAGTGGTGTAGTTATTATAGTTAGCGATGTTAACTGAGTGGTGTAGTTATGATCGTTAGGGATGATAACTGAGTGGTGTAGTTATGATCGTTAGGGATGACACCTGAGTGGTGTAGTTATGATCGTTAGGGATGATACCTGAGTGGTGTAGTTATGATAGGGATGATACCTGAGTGGTGTAGTTATGATCATTAGGGATGCTACCTGAGTGGTGTAGTTATTATAGTTAGGGATGATATCTGAGTTGTGTAGTTATGATAGGGATGACACCTGAGTGGTGTAGTTATGATCGTTATGGATGATACCTGAGTGGTGTAGTTATGATAGTTGGGGATGATACCTGATTGTTGTAGTAATGATCATTACGGATGATACCTGAGTGGTGTAGTTATGATAGTTAGGGATGATACCGGAGTGTTGTAGTTATGATAGGGATGAAACCTGAGTGGTGTAGTTATGATCGTTAGGATGATACCTGAGTGGTGTAGTTATGATCGTTAGGAATGATATCTGAATATTGTAGTTATGATAGGGATGACACCTGAGTGGTGTAGTTATGCTCGTTAAGGATGATACCTGAGTGTTGTAGCTATGATAGTTAACGATGATACCTGAGTCGTGTAGTTATGATAGTTAAGGATGATACCTGAGTGGTGTAGTTATGATCGTTAGGGATGATACCTGAGTGGTGTAGTTATGATGGTTAAGGATGATACCTGAGTGCTGTAGTTATGATAGTTAAAGATGATACCTGAGTGGTGTAGTTATGATCATTAGAGATGCTACCTGAGTGGAATAGTTATGATAGTTGAGGATGATACCTCAGTGGTGTAGCTATGATAGGGATGATACCTGAGTGTTGTAGTTATGATCGTTAGGGATGATACCTGAGTGGTGTAGTTATGATCGTTAGGGATGATACATGATTGGTGTAGTTATGATCGTTCGGGATGACACCTGAGTGGTGTAGTTATGATAGTTAAGGATGATACCTGAGTGGTGTAGTTATGATCATTGGGGATGATAACTGAGTGGTGTAGTTATGATAGGGATGACACCTGAGTGGTGTAGTTATGATCGTTATGGATGATACCTGAGTGGTGTAGTTATGATAGTTAGGGATGATACCTGAGTGTTGTAGTTATGATAGGGATGATACCTGAGTGGTGTAGTTATGATCATTAGGGATGATACCTGAGTGGTGTAGCTATGATCGTTAGGGATGATAACTGAGTGTTGTAGTGATGATCATTAGGGATGACACCTGAGTGGTGTAGTTATGATAGGGATGATACCTGAGTGGTGTAGTTATGATCATTAGGGATGATACCTGAGTGGTGTAGTTATTATAGTTAGGGATGATAACTGAGTGGTGTAGTTATGATAGCGACGACACCTGAGTGGTGTAGTTATGATCGTTATGGTTGATACCTGAGTGGTGTAGTTATGATAGTTGGGGATGATACCTGATTGTTCTAGTTATGATAATTACGGATGATACCTGAGTGGTGTAGTTATGATAGTTAGGGATGATACCTGAGTGTTGTAGTTATGATAGGGATGATACCTGAGTGGTGTAGTTATGATCGTTAGGATGATACCTGAGTGGTGTAGTTATGATCGTTAGGAATGATATCTGAGTATTGTAGTTATGATAGGGATGATACCTGAGTGGTGTAGTTATGATAGTTAGAGATGATACCTGAGTGGTGTATTTATTATAGTTAGCGATGTTAACTGAGTGGTGTAGTTATGATCGTTAGGGATGATAACTGAGTGGTGTAGTTATGATCGTTAGGGATGACACCTGAGTGGTGTAGTTATGATCGTTAGGGATGATACCTGAGTGGTGTAGTTATGATAGTGATGATACCTGAGTGGTGTAGTTATGATCATTAGGGATGCTACCTGAGTGGTGTAGTTATTATAGTTAGGGATGATATCTGAGTTGTGTAGTTATGATAGGGATGACACCTGAGTGGTGTAGTTATGATCGTTATGGATGATACCTGAGTGGTGTAGTTATGATAGTTGGGGATGATACCTGATTGTTGTAGTTATGATCATTACGGATGATACCTGAGTGGTGTAGTTATGATAGTTAGGGATGATACCTGAGTGTTGTAGTTATGATAGGGATGATACCTGAGTGGTGTAGTTATGATCGTTAGGATGATACCTGAGTGGTGTAGTTATGATCGTTAGGAATGATATCTGAATATTGTAGTAATGATAGGGATGACACCTGAGTGGTGTAGTTATGCTCGTTAAGGATGATACCTGAGTGTTGTAGCTATGATAGTTAACGATGATACCTGAGTCGTGTAGTTATGATAGTTAAGGATGATACCTGAGTGGTGTAGTTATGATCGTTAGGGATGATACCTGAGTGGTGTAGTTATGATGGTTAAGGATGATACCTGAGTGCTGTAGTTATGATAGTTAAAGATGATACCTGAGTGGTGTAGTTATGATCATTAGAGATGCTACCTGAGTGGAATAGTTATGATAGTTAAGGATGATACCTCAGTGGTGTAGCTATGATAGGGATGATACCTGAGTGTTGTAGTTATGATCGTTAGGGATGATACCTGAGTGGTGTAGTTATGATCATTGGGGATGATAACTGAGTGGTGTAGTTATGATAGGGATGACACCTGAGTGGTGTAGTTATGATCGTTATGGATGATACCTGAGTGGTGTAGTTATGATAGTTAGGGATGATACCTGAGTGTTGTAGTTATGATAGGGATGATACCTGAGTGGTGTAGTTATGATCATTAGGGATGATACCTGAGTGGTGTAGCTATGATCGTTAGGGATGATAACTGAGTGTTGTAGTGATGATCATTAGGGATGACACCTGAGTGGTGTAGTTATGATAGGGATGATACCTGAGTGGTGTAGTTATGATCATTAGGAATGATACCTGAGTGGTGTAGTTATTATAGTTAGGGATGATAACTGAGTGGTGTAGTTATGATAGCGACGACACCTGAGTGGTGTAGTTATGATCGTTATGGTTGATACCTGAGTGGTGTAGTTATGATAGTTGGGGATGATACCTGATTGTTCTAGTTATGATAATTACGGATGATACCTGAGTGGTGTAGTTATGATAGTTAGGGATGATACCTGAGTGTTGTAGTTATGATAGGGATGATACCTGAGTGGTGTAGTTATGATCGTTAGGATGATACCTGAGTGGTGTAGTTATGATCGTTAGGAATGTTATCTGAGTATTGTAGTTATGATAGGGATGATACCTGAGTGGTGTAGTTATGATAGTTAGAGATGATACCTGAGTGGTGTATTTATTATAGTTAGCGATGTTAACTGAGTGGTGTAGTTATGATCGTTAGGGATGATAACTGAGTGGTGTAGTTATGATCGTTAGGGATGACACCTGAGTGGTGTAGTTATGATCGTTAGGGATGATACCTGAGTGGTGTAGTTATGATAGTGATGATACCTGAGTGGTGTAGTTATGATCATTAGGGATGCTACCTGAGTGGTGTAGTTATTATAGTTAGGGATGATATCTGAGTTGTGTAGTTATGATAGGGATGACACCTGAGTGGTGTAGTTATGATCGTTATGGATGATACCTGAGTGGTGTAGTTATGATAGTTGGGGATGATACCTGATTGTTCTAGTTATGATCATTACGGATGATACCTGAGTGGTGTAGTTATGATAGTTAGGGATGATACCTGAGTGTTGTAGTTATGATAGGGATGATACCTGAGTGGTGTAGTTATGATCGTTAGGATGATACCTGAGTGGTGTAGTTATGATCGTTAGGAATGATATCTGAATATTGTAGTAATGATAGGGATGACACCTGAGTGGTGTAGTTATGCTCGTTAAGGATGATACCTGAGTGTTGTAGCTATGATAGTTAACGATGATACCTGAGTCGTGTAGTTATGATAGTTAAGGATGATACCTGAGTGGTGTAGTTATGATCGTTAGGGATGATACCTGAGTGGTGTAGTTATGATGGTTAAGGATGATACCTGAGTGCTGTAGTTATGATAGTTAAAGATGATACCTGAGTGGCGTAGTTATGATCATTAGAGATGCTACCTGAGTGGAATAGTTATGATAGTTAAGGATGATACCTCAGTGGTGTAGCTATGATAGGGATGATACCTGAGTGTTGTAGTTATGATCGTTAGGGATGATACCTGAGTGGTGTAGTTATGATAGTTAGGGATGATACCTGAGTGGTGTAGTTATGATCGCTAGGGATGATACATGAGTATTGTAGTTATGATAGGGATGATACCTGAGTGGTGTAGTTATGATAGTTAACGATGATACCTGACTTGTGTAGTTATGATCGTTAGGGATGATACCTGAGTGGTGTAGTTTTGATAGTTAAGGATGATACATGAGTGGTGTAGTTATGATCGTTAGGGATGATACACGATTGGTGTAGTTATGATAGTTAGGGATGATACCTGAGTGTTGTAGTTATGATAGGGATGATACCTGAGTGGTGTAGTTATGATCGTTAGGATGATACCTGAGTGTTGTAGTTATCATCGTTAGGATGATACCTGAGTGGTGTAGTTATGATCATTCGGGATGATACCTCAGTGGAGTGGTTATGATTGTTAAGGATGATACCTGAGTGGTGTAGTTATTATAGTTAGGGATGATAACTCAGTGGTGTAGTTATTATAGTTAGGGATGATAACTGAGTGGGGTAGTTATGATAGGGATGACACCTGAGTAGTGTATTTATGATCGTTAGGGATGATACCTGAGTGGTGTAGTTATGAGCGTTAGAGATGATACCTGAGTTGTGTAGTTATGATCGTTAGGGATGATACCTGAGTGGTGTAATTAAGGTAGTTAGGGATGATACCTGAGTGGTGTAGTTATGATCGTTAAGGATGATACCTGAGTGTTGTAGCTATGACAGTTAACGATGATACCATAGTGGTGTAGTTATGATCGTTAGGGATGATACCTGAGTGGTGTAGTTATGATAGGGATGATACCTGAGTGGTGTAGTTATGATAGTTAAGGATGATACCTGAGTGGTGTAGTTATGATAGTTAAGGATGATACCTCAGTGGTGTAGTTATGATAGGGATGATTCCTGAGTGGTATAGTTATGATCATTAGAGATGATACCTGAGTGGAGTAGTTATGATAGTTAAGGATGATACCTCAGTGGTGTAGCTATGATAGGGATGATACCTGAGTGTTGTAGTTATGATCGTTAGGGATGATACCTGAGTGGTGTAGTCATGATTGGGATGATACCTGAGTGCTGTAGTTATGATAGTTAAGGATGATACCTGAGTGGTGTAGTTATGATCGTTAGGGATGATTCCTAAGTGGAGTAGTTATGATAGTTAAGGATGATACCTGAGTGGTGTAGTTATGATCATTGGGGATGATACCTGAGTGTTGCAGTCATGATAGTTAAGGATGATACCTGAGTGGTGCAGTTATGATAGTTAGGGTTGATACCTGAGTTGTGTAGTTATGATCGTTAGCGATGATACCTGAGTGGTGTAGTTATGATCATTGGGGATGATACCTGAGTGGAGTAGTTATGAGTGTTAAGGATGATACCTGAGTGGTGTAGTTATGATCATTGGGGATGATACCTGAGTGTTGCAGTCATGATAGTTAAGGATGATACCTGAGTGGAGTAGTTATGATAGTTAAGGATGATACCTGAGTGGAGTAGTTATGATAGGGATGATACCTGAGTGGTGTAGTTATGATCATTAGGGATGATACCTGAGTGGTGTAGCTATGATAGGGATGATACCTGAGTGTTGTAGTTATGATCGTTAGGGATGATACCTGAGTGGTGTAGTTATGATCGTTAGGGATGATACATGAGTATTGTAGTTATGATAGGGATGATACCTGAGGTGTGTAGTTATGATAGTTAACGATGATTCCTGACTGCTGTAGTTATCATCGTTAGGGATGATACCTGAGTTGTGTAGTCATGATTGGGATGATACCTGAGTGCTGTAGTTATGATAGTTAAGGATGATACCTGAGTGGTGTAGTTATGATCGTTAGGGATGATACCTGAGTGGAGTAGTTATGATAGTTAAGGATGATACCTGAGTGGTGTAGTTATGATCATTGGGGATGATACCTGAGTGTTGCAGTCATGATAGTTAAGGATGATACCTGAGTGGTGCAGTTATGATAGTTAGGGTTGATACCTGAGTGGTGTAGTTATGATCGTTTGGGATGATACCTGAGTGGTGTAGTTTTGATAGTTAAGGATGATACATGAGTGGGGTAGTTATGATCGTTAGGGATGACACCTGAGTGGTGTAGTTATGATAGTTAAGGATGATACCTGAGTGGTGTAGTTATGATCATTGGGGATGATGCCTGAGTGGAGTAGTTATGATTGTTAAGGATGATACCTGAGTGGAGTAGTTATGATAGGGATGATACCTGAGTGGTGTAGTTATGATCATTAGTGATGATACCTGAGTGGTGTAGCTATGATCGTTAGGGATGATAACTGAGTGTTGTAGTGATGATCATTAGGGATGATACCTGAGTGGTGTAGTTATGATAGGGATGATACCTGAGTGGTGTAGTTATGATCATTAGGGATTATACCTGAGTGGTGTAGTTATTATAGTTAGGGATGATAACTGAGTGGTGTAGTTATGATAGGGATGACACCTGAGTGGTGTAGTTATGATCGTTATGGATGATACCTGAGTGGTGTAGTTATGATAGTTGGGGATGATACCTGATTGTTCTAGTTATGATAAATACGGATGATACCTGAGTGGTGTAGTTATGATAGTTAGGGATAATACCTGAGTGTTGTAGTTATGATAGGGATGATACCTGAGTGGTGTAGTTATGATCGTTAGGATGATAACTGAGTGGTGTAGTTATGATCGTTAGGAATGATATCTGAGTATTGTAGTTATGATAGTTAAGGATGATACCTGAGTGCTGTAGTTATGATAGTTAAGGATGATACCTGATTGGTGTAGTTATGATCGTTAGGGATGATACCTGAGTGGTGTAGTTATGATAGGGATGATACCTGAGTGGTGTAGTTATAATAGTTAAGGATGATACCTGAGTGGTGTAGTTATGATCGTTAGGGATGATACCTGAGTGGTGTAGTTAGAATCATTAGGGATTATACGTGAGTGGTGTAGTTATGATCGTTAGAGATGATACCTGAGTGGTGTAGTTATGATCGTTAGGGATGATGCCTGAGTGGTGTAGTTATGATAGTTATGGATGATACCTGAGTTTTGTAGTTATGATCGTTAGGGATGATACCTGAGTGTTGCAGTTATGATCGTTAGGGATGATAACTGAGTGGTGTAGTTATGATCTTTATGGATGATACCTGAGTGGTGCAGTTATTATAGTTAGGGATGATAAATGAGTGGTGTAGTTATGATCGTTAGGGATGACACCTGAGTGGTGTAGTTATGATCGTTAGGGATGATAACTGAGTGGTGTAGTTATGATCGTTAGGGATGATACCTGAGTGGTGTAGTTTTGATCATTAGAGATGATACCTGAGTGGAGTAGTTATGATAGTTAAGGATGATGCCTGAGTGGTGTAGTTATGATCGTTAGGGATGATACCTGAGTGGTGTAGTTATGATAGTTAGAGATGATACCTGAGTGGTGTAGTTATGATAGGGATGATACCTGAGTGGTGTAGTTATGATCGTTAGGGATGATACCTGAGTGGTGTAGTTATGATAGTTGGAGTTGATACCTGAGTGGTGTAGTTATGATCGTTAGAGATTATACCTGAGTGGTGTAGTTATGATCGTTAGGGATGATACCTGAGTGGTGTAGTTATGATCGTTAGAGATGATACCTGAGTGGTGTAGTTATGATAGTTAGAGTTGATACCTGAGTGGTGTAGTTATGATCGTTAGAGATGATACCTGAGTGGTGTAGTTATGAACATTACGGATGATACCTGAGTGGTGTAGTTATGATCGTTAGGGATGATACTTGAGTTGTGTAGTTATGATAGGGATGATACTTGCGTGGTGTACTTATGATAGTTATGGATGATACCTGAGTGTTATAGTTATGATCGTTAGGGATGATACCTGAGTGGTGTAGTTATTATAGTTAGGGATGATAACTGAGTGGTGTAGTTATGATAGGGATGATACCTGAGTGGTATAGCTATGATCGTTAGGGATGATAACTGAGTGGTGTAGTCATGATCGTTAGGGATGACACCTGAGTGGTGTAGTTATGATCATTATGGATGATACCTGAGTGGTGTAGTTATGATCATTAGAGATGATACCTCAGTGGTGTATTTATTATAGTTAGGGATGATAACTGAGTGGTGTAGTTCTGATAGGGATGACTCCTGAGTGGTGTAGTTATGATCATTCAGGATGATACCTCAGTGGTGTATTTATTATAGTTAGGGATGATAACTGAGTGGTGTAGTTATGATAGGGATGACACCTGAGTGGTGTAGTTATGATCGTTATGGATGATACCTGAGTGGTGTAGTTCTGACAGTTGGGGATGATAGCTGATTGTTGTAGTTATGATCGTTAGGGATGATACCTGAGTGGTGTAGTTATGATAGGGATGATACCTGAGTGGTGTAGTTATGATCGTTAGGATGATACCTGAGTGGTGTAGTTATGATCATTAGGAATGATATCTGTGTATTGTAGTTCTGATAGGGATGATACCTGAGTGGTGTTGTTATGATAGTTAAGGATGATACCTGAGTGCTGTAGTTATGATAGTTAAGGATGATACCTGATTGGTGTAGTTATGATCGTTAGGGATGATACCTGAGTGGTGAAGTTTTGATAGTTAAGGATGATACCTGAGTGGTGTAGTTATGATCGTTAGGGCTGATGCCTGAGTGGTGTAGTTATGATAGGGATGATACCTGAGTGGTGTAGTTATAATAGTTAAGGATGATACCTGAGTGGTGTAGTTATGATCGTTAGGGATGATACCTGAGTGGTGTAGTTATGATCATTAGGGATTATACGTGAGTGGTGTAGTTATGATTGTTAGAGATGATACCTGAGTGGTGTAGTTATGATCGTGAGGGATGATACCTGAGTGGTGTAGTTATGATAGTTATGGATGATACCTGAGTGTTGTAGTTATGATCGTTAGGGATGATACCTGAGTGTTGCAGTTATGATCGTTAGGGATGATAACTGAGTGGTGTAGTTATGATCTTTATGGATGATACCTGAGTGGTGCAGTTATTATAGTTAGGGATGATAAATGAGTGGTGTAGTTATGATAGTGATGATACCTGAGTGGTATAGCTATGATCGTTAAGGATGATAACTGAGTGGTGTAGTTATGACAGTTAGGGATGATACCCGACTGATGTAGTTATGATAGTGATGATACCTGAGTGGTGTAGTTATGATCGTTAGGGATGATACCTGAGTGGTGTAGTTATTATAGTTAGGGATGATAAATGAGTGGTGTAGTTATGATCGTTAGGGATGACACCTGAGTGGTGTAGTTATGATCGTTAGGGATGATAAATGAGTGGTGTAGTTATGATCGTTAGGGATGACACCTGAGTGGTGTAGTTATGATCGTTAGGGATGATAACTGAGTGGTGTAGTTATGATCGTTAAGGATGATACCTGAGTGGCGTAGTTATGATCATTAGAGATGATACCTGAGTGGAGTAGTTATGATCTTTATGGATGATACCTGAGTGGTGCAGTTATTATAGTTAGGGATGATAAATGAGTGGTGTAGTTATGATAGTGATGATACCTGAGTGGTATAGCTATGATCGTTAGGGATGATAACTGAGTGGTGTAGTTATGACAGTTAGGGATGATACCCGACTGATGTAGTTATGATAGGGATGATACCTGAGTGGTGTAGTTATGATAGTTAAGGATGATACCAGAGTGGTGTAGTTATGATCGTTAGGGATGATACCTGAGTGGTGTAGTTATGATAGTTAGAGTTGATACCTGAGTGGTGTAGTTATGATAGTTAGAGTTGATACCTGAGTGGTGTAGTTATGATAGGGATGATACCTGAGTGGTGTAGTTATGATCGTTAGAGATGATACCTGAGTGGTGTAGTTATGATAGTTAGAGTTGATACCTGAGTGGTGTAGTTATGATCGTTAGAGATGATACCTGAGTGGTGTAGTTATGATCATTACGGATGATACCTGAGTGGTGTAGTTATGATCGTTAGGGATGATACTTGAGTGGTGTAGTTATGATAGGGATGATACTTGCGTGTTGTACTTATGATAGTTATGGATGATACCTGAGTATTATAGTTATGATCGTTAGGGATGATACCTGAGTGGTGTAGTTATTATAGTTAGGGATGATAACTGAGTGGTGTAGTTATGATAGGGATGATACCTGAGTGGTATAGCTATGATCGTTAGGGATGATAACTGAGTGGTGTAGTTATGATCGTTAGGGATGACACCTGAGTGGTGTAGTTATGATCATTATGGATGATACCTGAGTGGTGTAGTTATGATCATTAGAGATGATACCTCAGTGGTGTATTTATTATAGTTAGGGATGATAACTGAGTGGTGTAGTTATGATAGGGATGACACCTGAGTGGTGTAGTTATGATCATTCGGGATGATACCTCAGTGGTGTATTTATTATAGTTAGGGAT
The DNA here is from genome assembly GCF_030144855.1 of Hypanus sabinus. NCBI lineage: Eukaryota > Metazoa > Chordata > Chondrichthyes > Myliobatiformes > Dasyatidae > Hypanus > Hypanus sabinus. Next base: position 35,066 of record NW_026780193.1, on the reverse strand, counting down.
GATAACTGAGTGGTGTAGTTATGATAGGGATGACACCTGAGTGGTGTAGTTATGATCGTTATGAATGATACCTGAGTGGTGTAGTTATGACAGTTGGGGATGATACCTGAGTGGTGTAGTTATGATAGGGATGATACCTGAGTGGTGTAGTTATGATCGTTAGGGATGATACCTGAGTTGTGTAGTTATGATAGGGATGATACCTGTGTGGTGTAGTTATGATCGTTAGGATGATACCTGAGTGGAGTAGTTATGATAGTTAAGGATGATACCTGAGTGGTGTAGTTATGATCGTTAGGGATGATACCTGAGTGGTGTAGTTATGATAGTTAGAGATGATACCTGAGTGGTGTAGTTATGATAGGGATGATACCTGAGTGGTGTAGTTATGATCGTTAGGGATGATACCTGAGTGGTGTAGTTATGATAGTTAGAGTTGATACCTGAGTTGTGTAGTTATGATCGTTAGAGATGATACCTGAGTGGTGTAGTTATGATCGTTAGGGATGATACCTGAGTGGTGTAGTTATGATCGTTAGAGATGATACCTGAGTGGTGTAGTTATGATAGTTAGAGTTGATACCTGAGTGGTGTAGTTATGATCGTTAGAGATGATACCTGAGTGGTGTAGTTATGATCATTACGGATGATACCTGAGTGGTGTAGTTATGATCGTTAGGGATGATACTTGAGTTGTGTAGTTATGATAGGGATGATACTTGCGTGGTGTACTTATGATAGTTATGGATGATACCTGAGTGTTATAGTTATGATCGCTGGGATGATACCTGAGTGGTGTAGTTATGATAGGGATGATACCTGAGTGGTATAGCTATGATCGTTAGGGATGATAACTGAGTGGTGTAGTCATGATCGTTAGGGATGACACCTGAGTGGTGTAGTTATGATCATTATGGATGATACCTGAGTGGTGTAGTTATGTTAGTTAGAGTTGATATCTGAGTGGTGCAGTTATGATAGTTAGAGTTGATACCTGAGTGGTGTAGTTATGATCGTTAGAGATGATACCTGAGTGGTGTAGTTATGATAGGGATGATACCTGAGTGGTGTAGTTATTATCGTTGGGGATGATACCTGAGTGGTGTAGTTATGATAGTTAGAGTTGATACCTGAGTGGTGTAGTTATGATCGTTAGAGATGATACCTGAGTGGTGTAGTTATGATAGTTAGAGTTGATACCTGAGTGGTGTAGTTATGATCGTTAGAGATGATACCTGAGTGGTGTAGTTATGATCATTACGGATGATACCTGAGTGGTGTAGTTATGATCGTTAGGGATGATACTTGAGTGGTGTAGTTATGATAGGGATGATACTTGCGTGTTGTACTTATGATAGTTATGGATGATACCTGAGTATTATAGTTATGATCGTTAGAGATGATACCTGAGTGGTGTAGTTATTATAGTTAGGGATGATAACTGAGTGGTGTAGTTATGATCGGGATGATACCTGAGTGGTATAGCTATGATCGTTAGGGATGATAACTGAGTGGTGTAGTTATGATCGTTAGGGATGACACCTGAGTGGTGTAGTTATGATCATTATGGATGATACCTGAGTGGTGTAGTTATGATCATTAGAGATGATACCTCAGTGGTGTATTTATTATAGTTAGGGATGATAACTGAGTGGTGTAGTTATGATAGGGATGACTCCTGAGTGGTGTAGTTATGATCATTCGGGATGATACCTCAGTGGTGTATTTATTATAGTTAGGGATGATAACTGAGTGGTGTAGTTATGATAGGGATGACACCTGAGTGGTGTAGTTATGATCGTTATGGATGATACCTGAGTGGTGTAGTTATGACAGTTGGGGATGATAGCTGATTGTTGTAGTTATGATCGTTAGGGATGATACCTGAGTGGTGTAGTTATGATAGGGATGATACCTGAGTGGTGTAGTTATGATCGTTAGGATGATACCTGAGTTGTGTAGTTATGATCATTAGGAATGATATCTGTGTATTGTAGTTATGATAGGGATGATACCTGAGTGGTGTTGTTATGATAGTTAAGGATGATACCTGAGTGCTGTAGTTATGATAGTTAAGGATGATACCTGATTGGTGTAGTTATGATCGTTAGGGATGATACCTGAGTGGTGAAGTTTTGATAGTTAAGGATGATACCTGAGTGGTGTAGTTATGATCGTTAGGGCTGATACCTGAGTGGTGTAGTTATGATAGGGATGATACCTGAGTGGTGTAGTTATAATAGTTAAGGATGATACCTGAGTAGTGTAGTTATGATCGTTAGGGATGATACCTGAGTGGTGTAGTTATGATCATTAGGGATTATACGTGAGTGGTGTAGTTATGATCGTTAGAGATGATACCTGAGTGGTGTAGTTATGATCGTTAGGCATGATACCTGAGTGGTGTAGTTATGATAGTTATGGATGATACCTGAGTGTTGTAGTTATGATCGTTAGGGATGATACCTGAGTGTTGCAGTTATGATCGTTAGGGATGATAACTGAGTGGTGTAGTTATGATCTTTATGGATGATACCTGAGTGGTGTAGTTATTATAGTTAGGGATGATAACTGAGTGGTGTAGTTATGATAGGGATGATACCTGAGTGGTATAGCTATGATCGTTAGGGATGATAACTGAGTGGTGTAGTTATGATCGTTAGGGATGACACCTGAGTGGTGTAGTTATGATCATTATGGATGATACCTGAGTGGTGTAGTTATGATCATTAGAGATGATACCTCAGTGGTGTATTTATTATAGTTAGGGATGATAACTGAGTGGTGTAGTTATGATAGGGATGACACCTGAGTGGTGTAGTTATGATCATTCGGGATGATATCTCAGTGGTGTATTTATTATAGTTAGGGATGATAACTGAGTGGTGTAGTTATGATAGGGATGACACCTGAGTGGTGTAGTTATGATCGTTATGGATGATACCTGAATGGTGTAGTTATGACAGTTGGGGATGATACCTGAGTGGTGTAGTTATGATAGGGATGATACCTGAGTGGTGTAGTTATGATCGTTAGGGATGATACCTGAGTTGTGTAGTTATGATAGGAATGATACTGAGTGGTGTAGTTATGATCGTTAGGATGATACCTGAGTGGAGTAGTTATGATAGTTAAGGATGATGCCTGAGTGGTGTAGTTATGATCGTTAGGGATGATACCTGAGTGGTGTAGTTATGATAGTTAGAGATGATACCTGAGTGGTGTAGTTATGATAGGGATGATACCTGAGTGGTGTAGTTATGATCGTTAGGGATGATACCTGAGTGGTGTAGTTATGATAGTTAGAGTTGATACCTGAGTGGTGTAGTTATGATCGTTAGAGATGATACCTGAGTGGTGTAGTTATGATCGTTAGGGATGATACCTGAGTGGTGTAGTTATGATCGTTAGAGATGATACCTGAGTGGTGTAGTTATGATAGTTAGAGTTGATACCTGAGTGGTGTAGTTATGATCGTTAGAGATGATACCTGAGTGGTGTAGTTATGATCATTACGGATGATACCTGAGTGGTGTAGTTATGATCGTTAGGGATGATACTTGAGTTGTGTAGTTATGATAGGGATGATACTTGCGTGGTGTACTTATGATAGTTATGGATGATACCTGAGTGTTATAGTTATGATCGTTAGGAATGATACCTGAGTGGTGTAGTTATGATAGGGATGATACCTGAGTGGTATAGCTATGATCGTTAGGGATGATAACTGAGTGGTGTAGTCATGATCGTTAGGGATGACACCTGAGTGGTGTAGTTATGATCATTATGGATGATACCTGAGTGGTGTAGTTATGATAGTTAGAGTTGATATCTGAGTGGTGCAGTTATGATAGTTAGAGTTGATACCTGAGTGGTGTAGTTATGATCGTTAGAGATGATACCTGAGTGGTGTAGTTATGATAGGGATGATACCTGAGTGGTGTAGTTATGATCGTTGGGGATGATACCTGAGTGGTGTAGTTATGATAGTTAGAGTTGATACCTGAGTGGTGTAGTTATGATCGTTAGAGATGATACCTGAGTGGTGTAGTTATGATAGTTAGAGTTGATACCTGAGTGGTGTAGTTATGATCGTTAGAGATGATACCTGAGTGGTGTAGTTATGATCATTACGGATGATACCTGAGTGGTGTAGTTATGATCGTTAGGGATGATACTTGAGTGGTGTAGTTATGATAGGGATGATACTTGCGTGTTGTACTTATGATAGTTATGGATGATACCTGAGTATTATAGTTATGATCGTTAGGGATGATACCTGAGTGGTGTAGTTATTATAGTTAGGGATGATAACTGAGTGGTGTAGTTATGATAGGGATGATACCTGAGTGGTATAGCTATGATCGTTAGGGATGATAACTGAGTGGTGTAGTTATGATCGTTAGGGATGACACCTGAGTGGTGTAGTTATGATCATTATGGATGATACCTGAGTGGTGTAGTTATGATCATTAGAGATGATACCTCAGTGGTGTATTTATTATAGTTAGGGATGATAACTGAGTGGTGTAGTTATGATAGGGATGACACCTGAGTGGTGTAGTTATGATCATTCGGGATGATACCTCAGTGGTGTATTTATTATAGTTAGGGATGATAACTGAGTGGTGTAGTTATGATAGGGATGACACCTGAGTGGTGTAGTTATGATCGTTATGGATGATACCTGAGTGGTGTAGTTATGACAGTTGGGGATGATACCTGAGTGGTGTAGTTATGATAGGGATGATACCTGAGTGGTGTAGTTATAATCGTTAGGGATGATACCTGAGTTGTGTAGTTATGATAGGGATGATACCTGAGTGGTGTAGTTGTGATCGTTAGGATGATACCTGAGTGGAGTAGTTATGATAGTTAAGGATGATGCCTGAGTGGTGTAGTTATGATCGTTAGGGATGATACCTGAGTGGTGTAGTTATGATAGTTAGAGATGATACCTGAGTGGTGTAGTTATGATAGGGATGATACCTGAGTGGTGTAGTTATGATCGTTATGGATGATACCTGAGTGGTGTAGTTATGATAGTTAGAGTTGATACCTGAGTGGTGTAGTTATGATCGTTAGAGATGATACCTGAGTGGTGTAGTTATGATCGTTAGGGATGATACCTGAGTGGTGTAGTTATGATAGTTAGAGTTGATACCTGAATGGTGTAGTTATGATCGTTAGAGATGATACCTGAGTGGTGTAGTTATGATCATTACGGATGATACCTGAGTGGTGTAGTTATGATCGTTAGGGATGATACTTGAGTTGTGTAGTTATGATAGGGATGATACTTGCGTGGTGTACTTATGATAGTTATGGATGATACCTGAGTGTTATAGTTATGATCGTTAGGGATGATACCTGAGTGGTGTAGTTATTATAGTTAGGGATGATAACTGAGTGGTGTAGTTATGATAGGGATGATACCTGAGTGGTATAGCTATGATCGTTAGGGATGATAACTGAGTGGTGTAGTCATGATCGTTAGGGATGACACCTGAGTGGTGTAGTTATGATCATTATGGATGATACCTGAGTGGTGTAGTTATGATCATTAGAGATGATACCTCAGTGGTGTATTTATTATAGTTAGGGATGATAACTGAGTGGTGTAGTTATGATAGGGATGACTCCTGAGTGGTGTAGTTATGATCATTCGGGATGATACCTCAGTGTGTATTTATTATAGTTAGGGATGATAACTGAGTGGTGTAGTTATGATAGGGATGACACCTGAGTGGTGTAGTTATGATCGTTATGGATGATACCTGAGTGGTGTAGTTCTGACAGTTGGGGATGATAGCTGATTGTTGTAGTTATGATCGTTAGGGATGATACCTGAGTGGTGTAGTTATGATAGGGATGATACCTGAGTGGTGTAGTTATGATCGTTAGGATGATCCCTGAGTGGTGTAGTTATGATCGTTAGGGATGATACTTGAGTGGTGTAGTTATGATAGGGATGATACTTGCGTGTTGTACTTATGATAGTTATGGATGATACCTGAGTATTATAGTTATGATCGTTAGGGATGATACCTGAGTGGTGTAGTTATTATAGTTAGGGATGATAACTGAGTGGTGTAGTTATGATAGGGATGATACCTGAGTGGTATAGCTATGATCGTTAGGGATGATAACTGAGTGGTGTAGTTATGATCGTTAGGGATGACACCTGAGTGGTGTAGTTATGATCATTATGGATGATACCTGAGTGGTGTAGTTATGATCATTAGAGATGATACCTCAGTGGTGTATTTATTATAGTTAGGGATGATAACTGAGTGGTGTAGTTATGATAGGGATGACTCCTGAGCGGTGTAGTTATGATCATTCAGGATGATACCTCAGTGGTGTATTTATTATAGTTAGGGATGATAACTGAGTGGTGTAGTTATGATAGGGATGACACCTGAGTGGTGTAGTTATGATCGTTATGGATGATACCTGAGTGGTGTAGTTATGACAGTTGGGGATGATAGCTGATTGTTGTAGTTATGATCGTTAGGGATGATACCTGAGTGGTGTAGTTATGATAGGGATGATACCTGAGTGGTGTAGTTATGATCGTTAGGATGATACCTGAGTGGTGTAGTTATGATCATTAGGAATGATATCTGTGTATTGTAGTTATGATAGGGATGATACCTGAGTGGTGTTGTTATGATAGTTGAGGATGATACCTGAGTGCTGTAGTTATGATAGTTAAGGATGATACATGATTGGTGTAGTTATGATCGTTAGGGATGATACCTGAGTGGTGAAGTTTTGATAGTTAAGGATGATACCTGAGTGGTGTAGTTATGATCGTTAGGGCTGATACCTGAGTGGTGTAGTTATGATAGGGATGATACCTGAGTGGTGTAGTTATAATAGTTAAGGATGATACCTGAGTGGTGTAGTTATGATCGTTAGGGATGATACCTGAGTGGTGTAGTTATGATCATTAGGGATTATACGTCAGTGGTGTAGTTATGATCGTTAGAGATGATACCTGAGTGGTGTAGTTATGATCGTTAGGCATGATACCTGAGTGGTGTAGTTATGATAGTTATGGATGATACCTGATTGTTGTAGTTATGATCGTTAGGGATGATACCTGAGTGTTGCAGTTATGATCGTTAGGGATGATATCTGAGTGGTGTAGTTATGATCTTTATGGATGATACCTGAGTGGTGTAGTTATTATAGTTAGGGATGATAACTGAGTGGTGTAGTTATGATAGGGATGATACCTGAGTGGTATAGCTATGATCGTTAGGGATGATAACTGAGTGGTGTAGTTATGATCGTTAGGGATGACACCTGAGTGGTGTAGTTATGATCATTATGGATGATACCTGAGTGGTGTAGTTATGATCATTAGAGATGATACCTCAGTGGTGTATTTATTATAGTTAAGGATGATAACTGAGTGGTGTAGTTATGATAGGGATGACACCTGAGTGGTGTAGTTATGATCATTCGGGATGATACCTCAGTGGTGTATTTATTATAGTTAGGGATGATAACTGAGTGGTGTAGTTATGATAGGGATGACACCTGAGTGGTGTAGTTATGATCGTTATGGATGATACCTGAGTGGTGTAGTTATGACAGTTGGGGATGATACCTGAGTGGTGTAGTTATGATAGGGATGATACCTGAGTGGTGTAGTTATGATCGTTAGGGATGATACCTGAGTTGTGTAGTTATGATAGGGATGATACCTGAGTGGTGTAGTTATGATCGTTAGGATGATACCTGAGTGGAGTAGTTATGATAGTTAAGGATGATGCCTGAGTGGTGTAGTTATGATCGTTAGGGATGATACCTGAGTGGTGTAGTTATGATAGTTAGAGATGATACCTGAGTGGTGTAGTTATGATAGGGATGATACCTGAGTGGTGTAGTTATAATCGTTAGGGATGATACCTGAGTGGTGTAGTTATGATAGTTAGAGTTGATACCTGAGTGGTGTAGTTATGATCGTTAGAGATGATAGCTGAGTGGTGTAGTTATGATCGTTAGGGATGATACCTGAGTGGTGTAGTTATGATCGTTAGAGATGATACCTGAGTGGTGTAGTTATGATAGTTAGAGTTGATACCTGAGTGGTGTAGTTATGACCGTTAGAGATGATACCTGAGTGGTGTAGTTATGATCATTACGGATGATACCTGAGTGGTGTAGTTATGATCGTTAGGGATGATACTTGAGTTGTGTAGTTATGATAGGGATGATACTTGCGTGGTGTACTTATGATAGTTATGGATGATACCTGAGTGTTATAGTTATGATCGTTAGGGATGATACCTGAGTGGTGTAGTTATGATAGGGATGATACTTGAGTGGTATAGCTATGATCGTTAGGGATGATAACTGAGTGGTGTAGTCATGATCGTTAGGGATGACACCTGAGTAGTGTAGTTATGATCATTATGGATGATACCTGAGTGGTGCAGTTATGATAGTTAGAGTTGATGCCTGAGTGGTGTAGTTATGATCGTTAGAGATGATACCTGAGTGGTGTAGTTATGATAGGGATGATACCTGAGTGGTGTAGTTATGATCGTTGGGGATGATACCTGAGTGGTGTAGTTATGATAGTTAGAGTTGATACCTGAGTGGTGTAGTTATGATCGTTAGAGATGATACCTGAGTGGTGTAGTTATGATAGTTAGAGTTGATACCTGAGTGGTGTAATTATGATCGTTAGAGATGATACCTGAGTGGTGTAGTTATGATCATTACGGATGATACCTGAGTGGTGTAGTTATGATCGTTAGGGATGATACTTGAGTGGTGTAGTTATGATAGGGATGATACTTGCGTGTTGTACTTATGATAGTTATGGATGATACCTGAGTATTATAGTTATGATCGTTAGGGATGATACCTGAGTGGTGTAGTTATTATAGTTAGGGATGATAACTGAGTGGTGTAGTTATGATAGGGATGATACCTGAGTGGTATAGCAATGATCGTTAGGGATGATAACTGAGTGGTGTAGTTATGATCGTTAGGGATGACACCTGAGTGGTGTAGTTATGATCATTATGGATGATACCTGAGTGGTGTAGTTATGATCATTAGAGATGATACCTCAGTGGTGTATTTATTATAGTTAGGGATGATAACTGAGTGGTGTAGTTATGATAGGGATGACACCTGAGTAGTGTAGTTATGATCATTCGGGATGATACCTCAGTGGTGTATTTATTATAGTTAGGGATGATAACTGAGTGGTGTAGTTATGATAGGGATGACACCTGAGTGGTGTAGTTATGATCGTTATGGATGATACCTGAGTGGTGTAGTTATGACAGTTGGGGATGATACCTGAGTGGTGTAGCTATGATCGTTAGGGATGATAACTGAGTGGTGTAGTTATGATCGTTAGGGATGACACCTGAGTGGTGTAGTTATGATCGTTAGAGATGATACCTGAGTGGTGTAGTTATGATCGTTAGGGATGATACCTGAGTGGTGTAGTTATGATAGTTAGAGTTGATACCTGAATGGTGTAGTTATGATCGTTAGAGATGATACCTGAGTGGTGTAGTTATGATCATTACGGATGATACCTGAGTGGTGTAGTTATGATCGTTAGGGATGATACTTGAGTTGTGTAGTTATGATAGGGATGATACTTGCGTGGTGTACTTATGATAGTTATGGATGATACCTGAGTGTTATAGTTATGATCGTTAGGGATGATACCTGAGTGGTGTAGTTATTATAGTTAGGGATGATAACTGAGTGGTGTAGTTATGATAGGGATGATACCTGAGTGGTATAGCTATGATCGTTAGGGATGATAACTGAGTGGTGTAGTCATGATCGTTAGGGATGACACCTGAGTGGTGTAGTTATGATAGTTAAGGATGATACCTGAGTGGTGTAGTTATGATCATTGGGGATGATAACTGAGTGGTGTAGTTATGATAGTGATGACACCTGAGTGGTGTAGTTATGATCGTTATGGATGATACCTGAGTGGTGTAGTTATGATAGTTAGGGATGATGCCTGAGTGTTGTAGTTATGATAGGGATGATACCTGAGTGGTGCAGTTATGATCGTTAGGATGATACCTGAGTGTTGTAGTTATCATCGTTAGGATGATTCCTGAGTGGTGTAGTAATGATCATTCGGGATGATACCTCAGTGGAGTGGTTATGATTGTTAAGGATGATACCTGAGTGGTGTAGTTATTATAGTTAGGGATGATAACTGAGTGGTGTAGTTATTATAGTTAGGGATGATAACTGAGTGGGGTAGTTATGATAGGGATGACACCTGAGTTGTGTAGTTATGATCGTTAGGGATGATACCTGAGTAGTGTAGTTAAGATAGTTAGGGATGATACCTGAGTGGTGTAGTTATGATCGTTAAGGATGATACCTGAGTGTTGTAGCTATGACAGTTAACGATGATACCATAGTGGTGTAGTTATGATCGTTAGGGATGATACCTGGGTGGTGTAGTTATGATAGGGATGATACCTGAGTGGTGTAGTTATGATAGTTAAGGATGATACCTGAGTGGTGTAGTTATGATCATTAGAGATGATACATGAGTGGAGTAGTTATGATAGTTAAGGATGATACCTCAGTGGTGTAGTTATGATAGGGATGATACCTGAGTGGTATAGTTATGATCATTAGAGATGATACCTGAGTGGAGTAGTTATGATAGTTAAGGATGATACCTCAGTGGTGTAGCTATGATAGGGATGATACCTGAGTGTTGTAGTTATGATCGTTAGGGATGATACCTGAGTGGTGTAGTTATGATCGTTAGGGATGATACATGAGTATTGTAGTTATGATAGGGATGATACCTGAGTGGTGTAGTTATGATAGTTAACGATGATTCCTGACTGGTGTAGTTATCATCGTTAGGGATGATACCTGAGTGGTGTAGTCATGATTGGGATGATACCTGAGTGCTGTAGTTATGATAGTTAAGGATGATACCTGAGTGGTGTAGTTATGATCGTTAGGGATGATACCTGAGTGGAGTAGTTATGATAGTTAAGGATGATACCTGAGTGGTGTAGTTATGATCATTGGGGATGATACCTGAGTGTTGCAGTCATGATAGTTAAGGATGACACCTGAGTGGTGCAGTTATGATAGTTAGGGTTGATACCTGAGTGGTGTAGTTATGATCGTTAGGGATGATACCTGAGTGGTGTAGTTTGGATAGTTAAGGATGATACATGAGTGGTGTAGTTATGATCGTTAGGGATGACACCTGAGTGGTGTAGTTATGCTAGTTAAGGATGATACCTGAGTGGTGTAGTTATGATCATTGGGGATGATACCTGAGTGGAGTAGTTATGATAGTTAAGGATGATACCTGAGTGGAGTAGTTATGATAGGGATGATACCTGAGTGGTGTAGTTATGATCATTAGGGATGATACCTGAGTGGTGTAGCTATGATCGTTAGGGATGAAAACTGAGTGTTGTAGTGATGATCATTAGGGATGATACCTGAGTTGTGTAGTTATGATAGCGATGATACCTGAGTGGTGTAGTTATGATCATTAGGGATGATACCTGAGTGGTGTAGTTATTATAGTTAGGGATGATAACTGAGTGGTGTAGATATGATAGGGATGACACCTGAGTGGTGTAGTTATGATCGTTATGGTTGATACCTGAGTGGTGTAGTTATGATAGTTGGGGATGATACCTGATTGTTCTAGTTATGATAATTACGGATGATACCTGAGTGGTGTAGTTATGATAGTTAGGGATGTTACCTGAGTGTTGTAGTTATGATAGGGATGATACCTGAGTGGTGTAGTTATGATCGTTAGGATGATACCTGAGTGGTGTAGTTATGATCGTTAGGAATGATATCTGAGTATTGTAGTTATGATAGGGATGATACCTGAGTGGTGTAGTTATGATAGTTAGAGATGATACCTGAGTGGTGTAGTTATTATAGTTAGCGATGTTAACTGAGTGGTGTAGTTATGATCGTTAGGGATGATAACTGAGTGGTGTAGTTATGATCGTTAGGGATGACACCTGAGTGGTGTAGTTATGATCGTTAGGGATGATACCTGAGTGATGTAGTTATGATAGGGATGATACCTGAGTGGTGTAGTTATGATCATTAGGGATGCTACCTGAGTGGTGTGGTTATTATAGTTAGGGATGATATCTGAGTTGTGTAGTTATGATAGGGATGACACCTGAGTGGTGTAGTTATGATCGTTATGGATGATACCTGAGTGGTGTAGTTATGATAGTTGGGGATGATACCTGATTGTTGTAGTTTTGATCATTACGGATGATTCCTGAGTGGTGTAGTTATGATAGTTAGGGATGATACCTGAGTGTTGTAGTTATGACAGGGATGATACCTGAGTGGTGTAGTTATGATATTTAGGATGATACCTGAGTGGTGTAGTTATGATCGTTAGGAATGATATCTGAATATTGTAGTTATGATAGGGATGACACCTGAGTGGTGTAGTTATGATCGTTAAGGATGATACCTGAGTGTTGTAGCTATGATAGTTAACGATGATACCTGAGTCGTGTAGTTATGATAGTTAAGGATGATACCTGAGTGGTGTAGTTATGATCGTTAGGGATGATACCTGAGTGGTGTAGTTATGATAGTTAAGGATGATACCTGAGTGCTGTAGTTATGATAGTTAAAGATCATACCTGAGTGGTGTAGTTATGATCATTAGAGATGATACCTGAGTGGAATATTTATGATAGTTAAGGATGATACCTCAGTGGTGTAGCTATGATCATTAGGGATGATACCTGAGTGGTGTAGTTATTATAGTTAGGGATGATAACTGAGTGGTGTAGATATGGTAGGGATGACACCTGAGTGGTGTAGTTATGATCGTTATGGTTGATACCTGAGTGGTGTAGTTATGATAGTTGGGGATGATACCTGATTGTTCTAGTTATGATAATTACGGATGATACCTGAGTGGTGTAGTTATGATAGTTAGGGATGATACCTGAGTGTTGTAGTTATGATAGGGATGATACCTGAGTGGTGTAGTTATGATCGTTAGGATGATACCTGAGTGGTGTAGTTATGATCGTTAGGAATGATATCTGAGTATTGTAGTTATGATAGGGATGATACCTGAGTGGTGTAGTTATGATAGTTAGAGATGATACCTGAGTGGTGTAGTTATTATAGTTAGCGATGTTAACTGAGTAGTGTAGTTATGATCGTTAGGGATGATAACTGAGTGGTGTAGTTATGATCGTTAGGGATGACACCTGAGTGGTGTAGTTATGATCGTTAGGGATGATACCTGAGTGGTGTAGTTATGATAGGGATGATACCTGAGTGGTGTAGTTATGATCATTAGGGATGCTACCTGAGTGGTGTGGTTATTATAGTTAGGGATGATATCTGAGTTGTGTAGTTATGATAGGGATGACACCTGAGTGGTGTAGTTATGATCGTTATGGATGATACCTGAGTGGTGTAGTTATGATAGTTGGGGATGATACCTGATTGTTGTAGTTATGATCATTACGGATGATACCTGAGTGGTGTAGTTATGATAGTTAGGGATGATACCTGAGTGTTGTAGTTATGATAGGGATGATACCTGAGTGGTGTAGTTATGATCGTTAGGATGATACCTGAGTGGTGTAGTTATGATCGTTAGGAATGATATCTGAATATTGTAGTTATGATAGGGATGACACCTGAGTGGTGTAGTTATGATCGTTAAGGATGATACCTGAGTGTTGTAGCTATGATAGTTAACGATGATACCTGAGTCGTGTAGTTATGATAGTTAAGGATGATACCTGAGTGGTGTAGTTATGATCGTTAGGGTTGATACCTGAGTGGTGTAGTTATGATAGTTAAGGATGATACCTGAGTGCTGTAGTTATGATAGTTAAAGATCATACCTGAGTGGTGTAGTTATGATCATTAGAGATGATACCTGAGTGGAATATTTATGATAGTTAAGGATGATACCTCAGTGGTGTAGCTATGATAGGGATGATACCTGAGTGTTGTAGTTATGATAGTTAGGGATGATACCTGAGTGGTGTAGTTATGATAGTTAGGGATGATACCTGAGTGGTGTAGTTATGATAGTTAAGGATGATACCTGAGTGGTGTAGTTATGATAGGGATGATACCTGAGTGGTGTAGTTATGATCATTAGGGATGATACCTGAGTGGTGTAGTTATTATAGTTAGGGATGATAACTGAGTGGTGTAGTTATGATAGGGATGACACCTGAGTGGTGTAGTTATGATCGTTATGGATGATACCTGAGTGGTGCAGTTATGATAGTTGGGGATGATACCTGATTGTTCTAGTTATGATAAATACGGATGATACCTGAGTGGTGTAGTTATGATAGTTAGGGATAATACCTGAGTGTTGTAGTTATGATAGGGATGATACCTGAGTGGTGTAGTTATGATCGTTAGGATGATAACTGAGTGGTGTAGTTATGATCGTTAGGAATGATATCTGAGTATTGTAGTTATGATAGTTAAGGATGATACCTGAGTGCTGTAGTTATGATAGTTAAGGATGATACCTGATTGGTGTAGTTATGATCGTTAGGGATGATACCTGAGTGGTGTAGTTTTGATAGTTAAGGATGATACCTGAGTGGTGTAGTTATGATCGTTAGGGCTGATACCTGAGTGGTGTAGTTATGATAGGGATGATACCTGAGTGGTGTAGTTATAATAGTTAAGGATGATACCTGAGTGGTGTAGTTATGATCGTTAGGGATGATACCTGAGTGGTGTAGTTAGAATCATTAGGGATTATACGTGAGTGGTGTAGTTATGATCGTTAGAGATGATACCTGAGTGGTGTAGTTATGATCGTTAGGGATGATGCCTGAGTGGTGTAGTTATGATAGTTATGGATGATACCTGAGTTTTGTAGTTATGATCGTTAGGGATGATTCCTGAGTGTTGCAGTTATGATCGTTAGGGATGATAACTGAGTGGTGTAGTTATGATCTTTATGGATGATACCTGAGTGGTGCAGTTATTATAGTTAGGGATGATAAATGAGTGGTGTAGTTATGATCGTTAGGGATGACACCTGAGTGGTGTAGTTATGATCGTTAGGGATGATAACTGAGTGGTGTAGTTATGATCGTTAGGGATGATACCTGAGTGGTGTAGTTTTGATCATTAGAGATGATACCTGAGTGGAGTAGTTATGATAGTTAAGGATGATGCCTGAGTGGTGTAGTTATGATCGTTAGGGATGATACCTGAGTGGTGTAGTTATGATAGTTAGAGATGATACCTGAGTGGTGTAGTTATGATAGGGATGATACCTGAGTGGTGTAGTTATGATCGTTAGGGATGATACCTGAGTGGTGTAGTTATGATAGTTAGAGTTGATACCTGAGTGGTGTAGTTATGATCGTTAGAGATGATACCTGAGTGGTGTAGTTATGATCGTTAGGGATGATACCTGAGTGGTGTAGTTATGATCGTTAGAGATGATACCTGAGTGGTGTAGTTATGATAGTTAGAGTTGATACCTGAGTGGTGTAGTTATGATCGTTAGAGATGATACCTGAGTGGTGTAGTTATGATCATTACGGATGATACCTGAGTGGTGTAGTTATGATCGTTAGGGATGATACTTGAGTTGTGTAGTTATGATAGGGATGATACTTGCGTGGTGTACTTATGATAGTTATGGATGATACCTGAGTGTTATAGTTATGATCGTTAGGGATGATACCTGAGTGGTGTAGTTATTATAGTTAGGGATGATAACTGAGTGGTGTAGTTATGATAGGGATGATACCTGAGTGGTATAGCTATGATCGTTAGGGATGATAACTGAGTGGTGTAGTCATGATCGTTAGGGATGACACCTGAGTGGTGTAGTTATGATCATTATGGATGATACCTGAGTGGTGTAGTTATGATCATTAGAGATGATACCTCAGTGGTGTATTTATTATAGTTAGGGATGATAACTGAGTGGTGTAGTTCTGATAGGGATGACTCCTGAGTGGTGTAGTTATGATCATTCGGGATGATACCTCAGTGGTGTATTTATTATAGTTAGGGATGATAACTGAGTGGTGTAGTTATGATAGGGATGACACCTGAGTGGTGTAGTTATGATCGTTATGGATGATACCTGAGTGGTGTAGTTCTGACAGTTGGGGATGATAGCTGATTGTTGTAGTTATGATCGTTAGGGATGATACCTGAGTGGTGTAGTTATGATAGGGATGATACCTGAGTGGTGTAGTTATGATCGTTAGGATGATACCTGAGTGGTGTAGTTATGATCATTAGGAATGATATCTGTGTATTGTAGTTCTGATAGGGATGATACCTGAGTGGTGTTGTTATGATAGTTAAGGATGATACCTGAGTGCTGTAGTTATGATAGTTAAGGATGATACCTGATTGGTGTACTTATGATCGTTAGGGATGATACCTGAGTGGTGAAGTTTTGATAGTTAAGGATGATACCTGAGTGGTGTAGTTATGATCGTTAGGGCTGATGCCTGAGTGGTGTAGTTATGATAGGGATGATACCTGAGTGGTGTAGTTATAATAGTTAAGGATGATACCTGAGTGGTGTAGTTATGATCGTTAGGGATGATACCTGAGTGGTGTAGTTATGATCATTAGGGATTATACGTGAGTGGTGTAGTTATGATCGTTAGAGATGATACCTGAGTGGTGTAGTTATGATCGTTAGGGATGATACCTGAGTGGTGTAGTTATGATAGTTATGGATGATACCTGAGTGTTGTAGTTATGATCGTTAGGGATGATACCTGAGTGTTGCAGTTATGATCGTTAGGGATGATAACTGAGTGGTGTAGTTATGATCTTTATGGATGATACCTGAGTGGTGCAGTTATTATAGTTAGGGATGATAAATGAGTGGTGTAGTTATGATAGTGATGATACCTGAGTGGTATAGCTATGATCGTTAGGGATGATAACTGAGTGGTGTAGTTATGACAGTTAGGGATGATACCCGACTGATGTAGTTATGATAGGGATGATACCTGAGTGGTGTAGTTATGATCGTTAGGGATGATACCTGAGTGGTGTAGTTATTATAGTTAGGGATGATAAATGAGTGGTGTAGTTATGATCGTTAGGGATGACACCTGAGTGGTGTAGTTATGATCGTTAGGGATGATAAATGAGTGGTGTAGTTATGATCGTTAGGGATGACACCTGAGTGGTGTAGTTATGATCGTTAGGGATGATAACTGAGTGGTGTAGTTATGATCGTTAGGGATGATACCTGAGTGGCGTAGTTATGATCATTAGAGATGATACCTGAGTGGAGTAGTTATGATAGTTAAGGATGATACCAGAGTGGTGTAGTTATGATCGTTAGGGATGATACCTGAGTGGTGTAGTTATGATAGTTAGAGTTGATACCTGAGTGGTGTAGTTATGATAGTTAGAGTTGATACCTGAGTGGTGTAGTTATGATCGTTAGGGATGATACCTGAGTAGTGTAGTTATGATAGTTAGAGTTGATACCTGAGTGGTGCAGTTATGATAGTTAGAGTTCATACCTGAGTGGTGTAGTTATGATCGTTAGAGATGATACCTGAGTGGTGTAGTTATGATAGGGATGATACCTGAGTGGTGTAGTTATGATCGTTGGGGATGATACCTGAGTGGTGTAGTAATGATAGTTAGAGTTGATACCTGAGTGGTGTAGTTATGATCGTTAGAGATGATACCTGAGTGGTGTAGTTATGATAGTTAGAGTTGATACCTGAGTGGTGTAGTTATGATCGTTAGAGATGATACCTGAGTGGTGTAGTTATGATCATTACGGATGATACCTGAGTGGTGTAGTTATGATCGTTAGGGATGATACTTGAGTGGTGTAGTTATGATAGGGATGATACTTGCGTGTTGTACTTATGATAGTTATGGATGATACCTGAGTATTATAGTTATGATCGTTAGGGATGATACCTGAGTGGTGTAGTTATTATAGTTAGGGATGATAACTGAGTGGTGTAGTTATGATAGGGATGATACCTGAGTGGTATAGCTATGATCGTTAGGGATGATAACTGAGTGGTGTAGTTATGATCGTTAGGGATGACACCTGAGTGGTGTAGTTATGATCATTATGGATGATACCTGAGTGGTGTAGTTATGATCATTAGAGATGATACCTCAGTGGTGTATTTATTATAGTTAGGGATGATAACTGAGTGGTGTAGTTATGATAGGGATGACACCTGAGTGGTGTAGTTATGATCATTCGGGATGATACCTCAGTGGTGTATTTATTATAGTTAGGGATGATAACTGAGTGGTGTAGTTATGATAGGGATGACACCTGAGTGGTGTAGTTATGATCGTTATGAATGATACCTGAGTGGTGTAGTTATGACAGTTGGGGATGATACCTGAGTGGTGTAGTTATGATAGGGATGATACCTGAGTGGTGTAGTTATGATCGTTAGGGATGATACCTGAGTTGTGTAGTTATGATAGGGATGATACCTGTGTGGTGTAGTTATGATCGTTAGGATGATACCTGAGTGGAGTAGTTATGATAGTTAAGGATGATACCTGAGTGGTGTAGTTATGATCGTTAGGGATGATACCTGAGTGGTGTAGTTATGATAGTTAGAGATGATACCTGAGTGGTGTAGTTATGATAGGGATGATACCTGAGTGGTGTAGTTATGATCGTTAGGGATGATACCTGAGTGGTGTAGTTATGATAGTTAGAGTTGATACCTGAGTTGTGTAGTTATGATCGTTAGAGATGATACCTGAGTGGTGTAGTTATGATCGTTAGGGATGATACCTGAGTGGTGTAGTTATGACAGTTAGGGATGATACCCGACTGATGTAGTTATGATAGGGATGATACCTGAGTGGTGTAGTTATGATCGTTAGGGATGATACCTGAGTGGTGTAGTTATTATAGTTAGGGATGATAAATGAGTGGTGTAGTTATGATCGTTAGGGATGACACCTGAGTGGTGTAGTTATGATCGTTAGGGATGATAAATGAGTGGTGTAGTTATGATCGTTAGGGATGACACCTGAGTGGTGTAGTTATGATCGTTAGGGATGATAACTGAGTGGTGTAGTTATGATCGTTAGGGATGATACCTGAGTGGCGTAGTTATGATCATTAGAGATGATACCTGAGTGGAGTAGTTATGATAGTTAAGGATGATACCAGAGTGGTGTAGTTATGATCGTTAGGGATGATACCTGAGTGGTGTAGTTATGATAGTTAGAGTTGATACCTGAGTGGTGTAGTTATGATAGTTAGAGTTGATACCTGAGTGGTGTAGTTATGATCGTTAGGGATGATACCTGAGTAGTGTAGTTATGATAGTTAGAGTTGATACCTGAGTGGTGCAGTTATGATAGTTAGAGTTGATACCTGAGTGGTGTAGTTATGATCGTTGGAGATGATACCTGAGTGGTGTAGTTACGATAGGGATGATACCTGAGTGGTGTAGTTATGATCGTTGGGGATGATACCTGAGTGGTGTAGTTATGATAGTTAGAGTTGATACCTGAGTGGTGTAGTTATGATCGTTAGAGATGATACCTGAGTGGTGTAGTTATGATAGTTAGAGTTGATACCTGAGTGGTGTAGTTATGATCGTTAGAGATGATACCTGAGTGGTGTAGTTATGATCATTACGGATGATACCTGAGTGGTGTAGTTATGATCGTTAGGGATGATACTTGAGTGGTGTAGTTATGATAGGGATGATACTTGCGTGTTGTACTTATGATAGTTATGGATGATACCTGAGTATTATAGTTATGATCGTTAGGGATGATACCTGAGTGGTGTAGTTATTATAGTTAGGGATGATAACTGAGTGGTGTAGTTATGATAGGGATGATACCTGAGTGGTATAGCTATGATCGCTAGGGATGATAACTGAGTGGTGTAGTTATGATCGTTAGGGATGACACCTGAGTGGTGTAGTTATGATCAGTATGGATGATACCTGAGTGGTGTAGTTATGATCATTAGAGATGATACCTCAGTGGTGTATTTATTATAGTTAGGGATGATAACTGAGTGGTGTAGTTATGATAGGGATGACACCTGAGTGGTGTAGTTATGATCATTCGGGATGATACCTCAGTGGTGTATTTATTATAGTTAGGGATGATAACTGAGTGGTGTAGTTATGATAGGGATGACACCTGAGTGGTGTAGTTATGATCGTTATGAATGATACCTGAGTGGTGTAGTTATGACAGTTGGGGATGATACCTGAGTGGTGTAGTTATGATAGGGATGATACCTGAGTGGTGTAGTTATGATCGTTAGGGATGATACCTGAGTTGTGTAGTTATGATAGGGATGATACCTGTGTGGTGTAGTTATGATCGTTAGGATGATACCTGAGTGGAGTAGTTATGATAGTTAAGGATGATACCTGAGTGGTGTAGTTATGATCGTTAGGGATGATACCTGAGTGGTGTAGTTATGATAGTTAGAGATGATACCTGAGTGGTGTAGTTATGATAGGGATGATACCTGAGTGGTGTAGTTATGATCGTTAGGGATGATACCTGAGTGGTGTAGTTATGATAGTTAGAGTTGATACCTGAGTTGTGTAGTTATGATCGTTAGAGATGATACCTGAGTGGTGTAGTTATGATCGTTAGGGATGATACCTGAGTGGTGTAGTTATGATCGTTAGAGATGATACCTGAGTGGTGTAGTTATGATAGTTAGAGTTGATACCTGAGTGGTGTAGTTATGATCGTTAGAGATGATACCTGAGTGGTGTAGTTATGATCATTACGGATGATACCTGAGTGGTGTAGTTATGATCGTTAGGGATGATACTTGAGTTGTGTAGTTATGATAGGGATGATACTTGTGTGGTGTACTTATGATAGTTATGGATGATACCTGAGTGTTATAGTTATGATCGCTGGGATGATACCTGAGTGGTGTAGTTATGATAGGGATGATACCTGAGTGGTATAGCTATGATCGTTAGGGATGATAACTGAGTGGTGTAGTCATGATCGTTAGGGATGACACCTGAGTGGTGTAGTTATGATCATTATGGATGATACCTGAGTGGTGTAGTTATGTTAGTTAGAGTTGATATCTGAGTGGTGCAGTTATGATAGTTAGAGTTGATACCTGAGTGGTGTAGTTATGATCGTTAGAGATGATACCTGAGTGGTGTAGTTATGATAGGGATGATACCTGAGTGGTGTAGTTATTATCGTTGGGGATGATACCTGAGTGGTGTAGTTATGATAGTTAGAGTTGATACCTGAGTGGTGTAGTTATGATCGTTAGAGATGATACCTGAGTGGTGTAGTTATGATAGTTAGAGTTGATACCTGAGTGGTGTAGTTATGATCGTTAGAGATGATACCTGAGTGGTGTAGTTATGATCATTACGGATGATACCTGAGTGGTGTAGTTATGATCGTTAGGGATGATACTTGAGTGGTGTAGTTATGATAGGGATGATACTTGCGTGTTGTACTTATGATAGTTATGGATGATACCTGAGTATTATAGTTATGATCGTTAGAGATGATACCTGAGTGGTGTAGTTATTATAGTTAGGGATGATAACTGAGTGGTGTAGTTATGATAGGGATGATACCTGAGTGGTATAGCTATGATCGTTAGGGATGATAACTGAGTAGTGTAGTTATGATCGTTAGGGATGACACCTGCGTGGTGTAGTTATGATCATTATGGATGATACCTGAGTGGTGTAGTTATGATCATTAGAGATGATACCTCAGTGGTGTATTTATTATAGTTAGGGATGATAACTGAGTGGTGTAGTTATGATAGGGATGACTCCTGAGTGGTGTAGTTATGATCATTCGGGATGATACCTCAGTGGTGTATTTATTATAGTTAGGGATGATAACTGAGTGGTGTAGTTATGATAGGGATGACACCTGAGTGGTGTAGTTATGATCGTTATGGATGATACCTGAGTGGTGTAGTTATGACAGTTGGGGATGATAGCTGATTGTTGTAGTTATGATCGTTAGGGATGATACCTGAGTGGTGTAGTTATGATAGGGATGATACCTGAGTGGTGTAGTTATGATCGTTAGGATGATACCTGAGTTGTGTAGTTATGATCATTAGGAATGATATCTGTGTATTGTAGTTATGATAGGGATGATACCTGAGTGGTGTTGTTATGATAGTTAAGGATGATACCTGAGTGCTGTAGTTATGATAGTTAAGGATGATACCTGATTGGTGTAGTTATGATCGTTAGGGATGATACCTGAGTGGTGAAGTTTTGATAGTTAAGGATGATACCTGAGTGGTGTAGTTATGATCGTTAGGGCTGATACCTGAGTGGTGTAGTTATGATAGGGATGATACCTGTGTGGTGTAGTTATAATAGTTAAGGATGATACCTGAGTGGTGTAGTTATGATCGTTAGGGATGATACCTGAGTGGTGTAGTTATGATCATTAGGGATTATACGTGAGTGGTGTAGTTATGATCGTTAGAGATGATACCTGAGTGGTGTAGTTATGATCGGTAGGCATGATACCTGAGTGGTGTAGTTATGATAGTTATCGATGATACCTGAGTGGTGTAGTTATGATCGTTAGGGATGATACCTGAGTGGTGTAGTTATGATAGTTATGGATGATACCTGAGTGTTGTAGTTATGATCGTTAGGGATGATACCTGAGTGTTGCAGTTATGATCGTTAGGGATGATAACTGAGTGGTGTAGTTATGATCTTTATGGATGATACCTGAGTGGTGTAGTTATTATAGTTAGGGATGATAACTGAGTGGTGTAGTTATGATAGGGATGATACCTGAGTGGTATAGCTATGATCGTTAGGGATGATAACTGAGTGGTGTAGTTATGATCGTTAGGGATGACACCTGAGTGGTGTAGTTATGATCATTATGGATGATACCTGAGTGGTGTAGTTATGATCATTAGAGATGACACCTCAGTGGTGTATTTATTATAGTTAGGGATGATAACTGAGTGGTGTAGTTATGATAGGGATGACACCTGAGTGGTGTAGTTATGATCATTCGGGATGATATCTCAGTGGTGTATTTATTATAGTTAGGGATGATAACTGAGTGGTGTAGTTATGATAGGGATGACACCTGAGTGGTGTAGTTATGATCGTTATGGATGATACCTGAGTGGTGTAGTTATGCAGTTGGGGATGATACCTGAGTGGTGTAGTTATGATAGGGATGATACCTGAGTGGTGTAGTTATGATCGTTAGGGATGATACCTGAGTTGTGTAGTTATGATAGGAATGATACCTGAGTGGTGTAGTTATGATCGTTAGGATGATACCTGAGTGGAGTAGTTATGATAGTTAAGGATGATGCCTGAGTGGTGTAGTTATGATCGTTAGGGATGATACCTGAGTGGTGTAGTTATGATAGTTAGAGATGATACCTGAGTGGTGTAGTTATGATAGGGATGATACCTGAGTGGTGTAGTTATGATCGTTAGGGATGATACCTGAGTGGTGTAGTTATGATAGTTAGAGTTGATACCTGAGTGGTGTAGTTATGATCGTTAGAGATGATACCTGAGTGGTGTAGTTATGATCGTTAGGGATGATACCTGAGTGGTGTAGTTATGATCGTTAGAGATGATACCTGAGTGGTGTAGTTATGATAGTTAGAGTTGATACCTGAGTGGTGTAGTTATGATCGTTAGAGATGATACCTGAGTGGTGTAGTTATGATCATTACGGATGATACCTGAGTGGTGTAGTTATGATCGTTAGGGATGATACTTGAGTTGTGTAGTTATGATAGGGATGATACTTGCGTGGTGTACTTATGATAGTTATGGATGATACCTGAGTGTTATAGTTATGATCGTTAGGGATGATACCTGAGTGGTGTAGTTATGATAGGGATGATACCTGAGTGGTATAGCTATGATCGTTAGGGATGATAACTGAGTGGTGTAGTCATGATCGTTAGGGATGACACCTGAGTGGTGTAGTTATGATCATTATGGATGATACCTGAGTGGTGTAGTTATGATAGTTAGAGTTGATATCTGAGTGGTGCAGTTATGATAGTTAGAGTTGATACCTGAGTGGTGTAGTTATGATCGTTAGAGATGATACCTGAGTGGTGTAGTTATGATAGGGATGATACCTGAGTGGTGTAGTTATGATCGTTGGGGATGATACCTGAGTGGTGTAGTTATGATAGTTAGAGTTGATACCTGAGTGGTGTAGTTATGATCGTTAGAGATGATACCTGAGTGGTGTAGTTATGATAGTTAGAGTTGATACCTGAGTGGTGTAGTTATGATCGTTAGAGATGATACCTGAGTGGTGTAGTTATGATCATTACGGATGATACCTGAGTGGTGTAGTTATGATCGTTAGGGATGATACTTGAGTGGTGTAGTTATGATAGGGATGATACTTGCGTGTTGTACTTATGATAGTTATGGATGATACCTGAGTATTATAGTTATGATCGTTAGGGATGATACCTGAGTGGTGTAGTTATTATAGTTAGGGATGATAACTGAGTGGTGTAGTTATGATAGGGATGATACCTGAGTGGTATAGCTATGATCGTTAGGGATGATAACTGAGTGGTGTAGTTATGATCGTTAGGGATGACACCTGAGTGGTGTAGTTATGATCATTATGGATGATACCTGAGTGGTGTAGTTATGATCATTAGAGATGATACCTCAGTGGTGTATTTATTATAGTTAGGGATGATAACTGAGTGGTGTAGTTATGATAGGGATGACACCTGAGTGGTGTAGTTATGATCATTCGGGATGATACCTCAGTGGTGTATTTATTATAGTTAGGGATGATAACTGAGTGGTGTAGTTATGATAGGGATGACACCTGAGTGGTGTAGTTATGATCGTTATGGATGATACCTGAGTGGTGTAGTTATGACAGTTGGGGATGATACCTGATTGTTGTAGTTATGATCGTTAGGGATGATACCTGAGTGGTGTAGTTATAATCGTTAGGGATGATACCTGAGTTGTGTAGTTATGATAGGGATGATACCTGAGTGGTGTAGTTGTGATCGTTAGGATGATACCTGAGTGGAGTAGTTATGATAGTTAAGGATGATGCCTGAGTGGTGTAGTTATGATCGTTAGGGATGATACCTGAGTGGTGTAGTTATGATAGTTAGAGATGATACCTGAGTGGTGTAGTTATGATAGGGATGATACCTGAGTGGTGTAGTTATGATCGTTATGGATGATACCTGAGTGGTGTAGTTATGATAGTTAGAGTTGAATCCTGAGTGGTGTAGTTATGATCGTTAGAGATGATACCTGAGTGGTGTAGTTATGATCGTTAGGGATGATACCTGAGTGGTGTAGTTATGATAGTTAGAGTTGATACCTGAATGGTGTAGTTATGATCGTTAGAGATGATACCTGAGTGGTGTAGTTATGATCATTACGGATGATACCTGAGTGGTGTAGTTATGATCGTTAGGGATGATACTTGAGTTGTGTAGTTATGATAGGGATGATACTTGCGTGGTATAGCTATGATCGTTAGGGATGATAACTGAGTGGTGTAGTCATGATCGTTAGGGATGACACCTGAGTGGTGTAGTTATGATCATTATGGATGATACCTGAGTGGTGTAGTTATGATCATTAGAGATGATACCTCAGTGGTGTATTTATTATAGTTAGGGATGATAACTGAGTGGTGTAGTTATGATAGGGATGACTCCTGAGTGGTGTAGTTATGATCATTCGGGATGATACCTCAGTGTGTATTTATTATAGTTAGGGATGATAACTGAGTGGTGTAGTTATGATAGGGATGACACCTGAGTGGTGTAGTTATGATCGTTATGGATGATACCTGAGTGGTGTAGTTCTGACAGTTGGGGATGATAGCTGATTGTTGTAGTTATGATCGTTAGGGATGATACCTGAGTGGTGTAGTTATGATAGGGATGATACCTGAGTGGTGTAGTTATGATCGTTAGGATGATCCCTGAGTGGTGTAGTTATGATCGTTAGGGATGATACTTGAGTGGTGTAGTTATGATAGGGATGATACTTGCGTGTTGTACTTATGATAGTTATGGATGATACCTGAGTATTATAGTTATGATCGTTAGGGATGATACCTGAGTGGTGTAGTTATTATAGTTAGGGATGATAACTGAGTGGTGTAGTTATGATAGGGATGATACCTGAGTGGTATAGCTATGATCGTTAGGGATGATAACTGAGTGGTGTAGTTATGATCGTTAGGGATGACACCTGAGTGGTGTAGTTATGATCATTATGGATGATACCTGAGTGGTGTAGTTATGATCATTAGAGATGATACCTCAGTGGTGTATTTATTATAGTTAGGGATGATAACTGAGTGGTGTAGTTATGATAGGGATGACTCCTGAGCGGTGTAGTTATGATCATTCAGGATGATACCTCAGTGGTGTATTTATTATAGTTAGGGATGATAACTGAGTGGTGTAGTTATGATAGGGATGACACCTGAGTGGTGTAGTTATGATCGTTATGGATGATACCTGAGTGGTGTAGTTATGACAGTTGGGGATGATAGCTGATTGTTGTAGTTATGATCGTTAGGGATGATACCTGAGTGGTGTAGTTATGATAGGGATGATACCTGAGTGGTGTAGTTATGATCGTTAGGATGATACCTGAGTGGTGTAGTTATGATCATTAGGAATGATATCTGTGTATTGTAGTTATGATAGGGATGATACCTGAGTGGTGTTGTTATGATAGTTGAGGATGATACCTGAGTGCTGTAGTTATGATAGTTAAGGATGATACATGATTGGTGTAGTTATGATCGTTAGGGATGATACCTGAGTGGTGAAGTTTTGATAGTTAAGGATGATACCTGAGTGGTGTAGTTATGATCGTTAGGGCTGATACCTCAGTGGTGTAGTTATGATAGGGATGATACCTGAGTGGTGTAGTTATAATAGTTAAGGATGATACCTGAGTGGTGTAGTTATGATCGTTAGGGATGATACCTGAGTGGTGTAGTTATGATCATTAGGGATTATACGTCAGTGGTGTAGTTATGATCGTTAGAGATGATACCTGAGTGGTGTAGTTATGATCGTTAGGCATGATACCTGAGTGGTGTAGTTATGATAGTTATGGATGATACCTGATTGTTGTAGTTATGATCGTTAGGGATGATACCTGAGTGTTGCAGTTATGATCGTTAGTGATGATATCTGAGTGGTGTAGTTATGATCTTTATGGATGATACATGAGTGGTGTAGTTATTATAGTTAGGGATGATAACTGAGTGGTGTAGTTATGATAGGGATGATACCTGAGTGGTATAGCTATGATCGTTAGGGATGATAACTGAGTGGTGTAGTTATGATCGTTAGGGATGACACCTGAGTGGTGTAGTTATGATCATTATGGATGATACCTGAGTGGTGTAGTTATGATCATTAGAGATGATACCTCAGTGGTGTATTTATTATAGTTAAGGATGATAACTGAGTGGTGTAGTTATGATAGGGATGACACCTGAGTGGTGTAGTTATGATCATTCGGGATGATACCTCAGTGGTGTATTTATTATAGTTAGGGATGATAACTGAGTGGTGTAGTTATGATAGGGATGACACCTGAGTGGTGTAGTTATGATCGTTATGGATGATACCTGAGTGGTGTAGTTATGACAGTTGGGGATGATACCTGAGTGGTGTAGTTATGATAGGGATGATACCTGAGTGGTGTAGTTATGATCGTTAGAGATGATACCTGAGTTGTGTAGTTATGATAGGGATGATACCTGAGTGGTGTAGTTATGATCGTTAGGATGATACCTGAGTGGAGTAGTTATGATAGTTAAGGATGATGCCTGAGTGGTGTAGTTATGATCGTTAGGGATGATACCTGAGTGGTGTAGTTATGATAGTTTGAGATGATACCTGAGTGGTGTAGTTATGATAGGGATGATACCTGAGTGGTGTAGTTATGATCGTTAGGGATGATACCTGAGTGGTGTAGTTATGATAGTTAGAGTTGATACCTGAGTGGTGTAGTTATGATCGTTAGAGATGATAGCTGAGTGGTGTAGTTATGATCGTTACGGATGATACCTGAGTGGTGTAGTTATGATCGTTAGAGATGATACCTGAGTGGTGTAGTTATGATAGTTAGAGTTGATACCTGAGTGGTGTAGTTATGATCGTTAGAGATGATACCTGAGTGGTGTAGTTATGATCATTACGGATGATACCTGAGTGGTGTAGTTATGATCGTTAGGGATGATACTTGAGTTGTGTAGTTATGATAGGGATGATACTTGCGTGGTGTACTTATGATAGTTATGGATGATACCTGAGTGTTATAGTTATGATCGTTAGGGATGATACCTGAGTGGTGTAGTTATGATAGGGATGATACCTGAGTGGTATAGCTATGATCGTTAGGGATGATAACTGAGTGGTGTAGTCATGATCGTTAGGGATGACACCTGAGTAGTGTAGTTATGATCATTGTGGATGATACCTGAGTGGTGCAGTTATGATAGTTAGAGTTGATATCTGAGTGGTGCAGTTATGATAGTTAGAGTTGATGCCTGAGTGGTGTAGTTATGATCGTTAGAGATGATACCTGAGTGGTGTAGTTATGATAGGGATGATACCTGAGTGGTGTAGTTATGATCGTTGGGGATGATACCTGAGTGGTGTAGTTATGATAGTTAGAGTTGATACCTGAGTGGTGTAGTTATGATCGTTAGAGATGATACCTGAGTGGTGTAGTTATGATAGTTAGAGTTGATACCTGAGTGGTGTAGTTATGATCGTTAGAGATGATACCTGAGTGGTGTAGTTATGATCATTACGGATGATACCTGAGTGGTGTAGTTATGATCGTTAGGGATGATACTTGAGTGGTGTAGTTATGATAGGGATGATACTTGCGTGTTGTACTTATGATAGTTATGGATGATACCTGAGTATTATAGTTATGATCGTTAGGGATGATACCTGAGTGGTGTAGTTATTATAGTTAGGGATGATAACTGAGTGGTGTAGTTATGATAGGGATGATACCTGAGTGGTATAGCTATGATCGTTAGGGATGATAACTGAGTGGTGTAGTTATGATCGTTAGGGATGACACCTGAGTGGTGTAGTTATGATCATTATGGATGATACCTGAGTGGTGTAGTTATGATCATTAGAGATGATACCTCAGTGGTGTATTTATTATAGTTAGGGATGATAACTGAGTGGTGTAGTTATGATAGGGATGACACCTGAGTGGTGTAGTTATGATCATTCGGGATGATACCTCAGTGGTGTATTTATTATAGTTAGGGATGATAACTGAGTGGTGTAGTTATGATAGGGATGACACCTGAGTGGTGTAGTTATGATCGTTATGGATGATACCTGAGTGGTGTAGTTATGACAGTTGGGGATGATACCTGAGTGGTGTAGTTATGATAGGGATGATACCTGAGTGGTGTAGTTATGATCGTTAGGGATGATACCTGAGTTGTGTAGTTATGATAGGGATGATACCTGAGTGGTGTAGTTATGATCGTTAGGATGATACCTGAGTGGAGTAGTTATGATAGTTAAGGATGATGCCTGAGTGGTGTAGTTATGATAGGGATGATACCTGAGTGGTATAGCTATGATCGTTAGGGATGATAACTGAGTGGTGTAGTTATGATCGTTAGGGATGACACCTGAGTGGTGTAGTTATGATCATTATGGATGATACCTGAGTGGTGTAGTTATGATCATTAGAGATGATACCTCAGTGGTGTATTTATTATAGTTAGGGATGATAACTGAGTGGTGTAGTTATGATAGGGATGACACCTGAGTGGTGTAGTTATGATCATTCGGGATGATACCTCAGTGGTGTATTTATTATAGTTAGGGATGATAACTGAGTGGTGTAGTTATGATAGGGATGACACCTGAGTGGTGTAGTTATGATCGTTATGGATGATACCTGAGTATTATAGTTATGATCGTTAGGGATGATACCTGAGTGGTGTAGTTATTATAGTTAGGGATGATAACTGAGTGGTGTAGTTATGATAGGGATGATACCTGAGTGGTATAGCTATGATCGTTAGGGATGATAACTGAGTGGTGTAGTTATGATCGTTAGGGATGACACCTGAGTGGTGTAGTTATGATCATTATGGATGATACCTGAGTGGTGTAGTTATGATCATTAGAGATGATACCTCAGTGGTGTATTTATTATAGTTAGGGATGATAACTGAGTGGTGTAGTTATGATAGGGATGACACCTGAGTGGTGTAGTTATGATCATTCGGGATGATACCTCAGTGGTGTATTTATTATAGTTAGGGATGATAACTGAGTGGTGTAGTTATGATAGGGATGACACCTGAGTGGTGTAGTTATGATCGTTATGGATGATACCTGAGTGGTGTAGTTATGACAGTTGGGGATGATACCTGAGTGGTGTAGTTATGATAGGGATGATACCTGAGTGGTGTAGTTATGATCGTTAGGGATGATACCTGAGTTGTGTAGTTATGATAGGGATGATACCTGAGTGGTGTAGTTATGATCGTTAGGATGATACCTGAGTGGAGTAGTTATGATAGTTAAGGATGATGCCTGAGTGGTGTAGTTATGATCGTTAGGGATGATACCTGAGTGGTGTAGTTATGATAGGGATGATACCTGAGTGGTGTAGTTATAATAGTTAAGGATGATACCTGAGTGGTGTAGTTATGATCGTTAGGGATGATACCAGAGTGGTGTAGTTATGATCATTAGGGATTATACGTGAGTGGTGTAGTTATGATCGTTAGAGATGATACCTGAGTGGTGTAGTTATGATCGTTAGGCATGATACCTGAGTGGTGTAGTTATGATAGTTATGGATGATACCTGAGTGTTGTAGTTATGATCGTTAGGGATGAT
This sequence comes from Hypanus sabinus, assembly GCF_030144855.1. NCBI lineage: Eukaryota > Metazoa > Chordata > Chondrichthyes > Myliobatiformes > Dasyatidae > Hypanus > Hypanus sabinus. The sequence goes on along the minus strand of NW_026780193.1, from coordinate 4,111 downwards.
ACCTGAGTGTTGCAGTTATGATCGTTAGGGATGATAACTGAGTGGTGTAGTTATGATGTTTATGGATGATACCTGAGTGGTGCAGTTATTATAGTTAGGGATGATAAATGAGTGGTGTAGTTATGATAGTGATGATACCTGAGTGGTATAGCTATGATCGTTAGGGATGATAACTGAGTGGTGTAGTTATGACAGTTAGGGATGATACCCGACTGATGTAGTTATGATAGGGATGATACCTGAGTGGTGTAGTTATGATCGTTAGGGATGATACCTGAGTGGTGTAGTTATTATAGTTAGGGATGATAAATGAGTGGTGTAGTTATGATCGTTAGGGATGACACCTGAGTGGTGTAGTTATGATCGTTAGGGATGATAAATGAGTGGTGTAGTTATGATCGTTAGGGATGACACCTGAGTGGTGTAGTTATGATCGTTAGGGATGATAACTGAGTGGTGTAGTTATGATCGTTAGGGATGATACCTGAGTGGCGTAGTTATGATCATTAGAGATGATACCTGAGTGGAGTAGTTATGATAGTTAAGGATGATACCAGAGTGGTGTAGTTATGATCGTTAGGGATGATACCTGAGTGGTGTAGTTATGATAGTTAGAGTTGATACCTGAGTGGTGTAGTTATGATAGTTAGAGTTGATACCTGAGTGGTGTAGTTATGATCGTTAGGGATGATACCTGAGTGGTGTAGTTATGATAGTTAGAGTTGATACCTGAGTGGTGCAGTTATGATCGTTAGGATGATACATGAGTGGTGTAGTTATGATCATTAGGAATGATATCTGTGTATTGTAGTTATGATAGGGATGATACCTGAGTGGTGTTGTTATGATAGTTAAGGATGATACCTGAGTGCTGTAGTTATGATAGTTAAGGATGATACCTGATTGGTGTAGATACGATCGTTAGGGATGATACCTGAGTGGTGAAGTTTTGATAGTTAAGGATGATACCTCAGTGGTGTAGTTATGATCGTTAGGGCTGATACCTGAGTGGTGTAGTTAGGATGGGGATGATACCTGAGTGGTGTAGTTATAATAGTTAAGGATGATACCTGAGTGGTGTAGTTATGATCGTTAGGGATGATACCTGAGTGGTGTGGTTATGATCATTAGGGATTATACGTGAGTGGTGTAGTTATGATCGTTAGAGATGATACCTGAGTGGTGTAGTTATGATCGTTAGGGATGATACCTGAGTGGTGTAGTTATGATAGTTATGGATGATACCTGAGTGTTGTAGTTATGATCGTTAGGGATGATACCTGAGTGTTGCAGTTATGATCGTTAGGGATGATAACTGAGTGGTGTAGTTATGATCTTTATGGATGATACCTGAGTGGTGCAGTTATTATAGTTAGGGATGATAAATGAGTGGTGTAGTTATGATAGTGATGATACCTGAGTGGTATAGCTATGATCGTTAGGGATGATAACTGAGTGGTGTAGTTATGACAGTTAGGGATGATACCCGACTGATGTAGTTATGATAGGGATGATACCTGAGTGGTGTAGTTATGATCGTTAGGGATGATACCTGAGTGGTGTAGTTATTATAGTTAGGGATGATAAATGAGTGGTGTAGTTATGATCGTTAGGGATGACACCTGAGTGGTGTAGTTATGATCGTTAGGGATGATAAATGAGTGGTGTAGTTATGATCGTTAGGGATGACACCTGAGTGGTGTAGTTATGATCGTTAGGGATGATAACTGAGTGGTGTAGTTATGATCGTTAGGGATGATACCTGAGTGGCGAAGTTATGATCATTAGAGATGATACCTGAGTGGAGTAGTTATGATAGTTAAGGATGATACCAGAGTGGTGTAGTTATGATCGTTAGGGATGATACCTGAGTGGTGTAGTTATGATAGTTAGAGTTGATACCTGAGTGGTGTAGTTATGATAGTTAGAGTTGATACCTGCGTGGTGTAGTTATGATCGTTAGGGATGATACCTGAGTGGTGTAGTTATGATAGTTAGAGTTGATACCTGAGTGGTGCAGTTATGATCGTTAGGATGATACATGAGTGGTGTAGTTATGATCATTAGGAATGATATCTGTGTATTGTAGTTATGATAGGGATGATACCTGAGTGGTGTTGTTATGATAGTTAAGGATGATACCTGAGTGCTGTAGTTATGATAGTTAAGGATGATACCTGATTGGTGTAGATACGATCGTTAGGGATGATACCTGAGTGGTGAAGTTTTGATAGTTAAGGATGATACCTCAGTGGTGTAGTTATGATCGTTAGGGCTGATACCTGAGTGGTGTAGTTAGGATAGGGATGATACCTGAGTGGTGTAGTTATAATAGTTAAGGATGATACCTGAGTGGTGTAGTTATGATCGTTAGGGATGATACCTGAGTGGTGTGGTTATGATCATTAGGGATTATACGTGAGTGGTGTAGTTATGATCGTTAGAGATGATACCTGAGTGGTGTAGTTATGATCGTTAGGGATGATACCTGAGTGGTGTAGTTATGATAGTTATGGATGATACCTGAGTGTTGTAGTTATGATCGTTAGGGATGATACCTGAGTGTTGCAGTTATGATCGTTAGGGATGATAACTGAGTGGTGTAGTTATGATCTTTATGGATGATACCTGAGTGGTGCAGTTATTATAGTTAGGGATGATAAATGAGTGGTGTAGTTATGATAGTGATGATACCTGAGTGGTATAGCTATGATCGTTAGGGATGATAACTGAGTGGTGTAGTTATGACAGTTAGGGATGATACCCGACTGATGTAGTTATGATAGGGATGATACCTGAGTGGTGTAGTTATGATCGTTAGGGATGATACCTGAGTGGTGTAGTTATTATAGTTAGGGATGATAAATGAGTGGTGTAGTTATGATCGTTAGGGATGACACCTGAGTGGTGTAGTTATGATCGTTAGGGATGATAAATGAGTGGTGTAGTTATGATCGTTAGGGATGACACCTGAGTGGTGTAGTTATGATCGTTAGGGATGATAACTGAGTGGTGTAGTTATGATCGTTAGGGATGATACCTGAGTGGCGAAGTTATGATCATTAGAGATGATACCTGAGTGGAGTAGTTATGATAGTTAAGGATGATACCAGAGTGGTGTAGTTATGATCGTTAGGGATGATACCTGAGTGGTGTAGTTATGATAGTTAGAGTTGATACCTGAGTGGTGTAGTTATGATAGTTAGAGTTGATACCTGCGTGGTGTAGTTATGATCGTTAGGGATGATACCTGAGTGGTGTAGTTATGATAGTTAGAGTTGATACCTGAGTGGTGCAGTTATGATAGTTAGAGTTGATACCTGAGTGGTGTAGTTATGATCGTTAGAGATGATACCTGACTGGTGTAGTTATGATAGGGATGATACCTGAGTGGTGTAGTTATGATCGTTAGGGATGATACCTGAGTGGTGTAGTTATGATAGTTAGAGTTGATACCTGAGTGGTGTAGTTATGATCGTTAGAGATGATACCTGAGTGGTATAGTTATGATAGTTAGAGTTGATACCTGAGTGGTGTAGTTATGATCGTTAGAGATGATACCTGATTGTTGTAGTTATGATCGTTAGGGATGATACCTGAGTGGTGTAGTTATGATAGGGATGATACCTGAGTTGTGTAGTTATGATAGGGATGATACCTGAGTGGTGTAGTTATGATCGTTAGGATGATACCTGAGTGGTGTAGTTATGATCATTAGGAATGATATCTGTGTATTGTAGTTATGATAGGGATGATACCTGAGTGGTGTTGTTATGATAGTTAAGCATGATACCTGAGTGCTGTAGTTATGATAGTTAAGGATGATACCTGAGTGGTGTCGTTATGATAGTTAGGGATGATACATGAGTGATGTAGTTATGATAGTTAAGGATGATACCTGAGTAGTGTAGTTATGATCGTTAGAGCTGATACCTGAGTGGTGTAATTATGATAGGGATGATACCTGAGTGGTGTAGTTATAATAGTAAAGGATGATACCTGAGTGGTGCAGTTATGATCATTAGGGATGATACCTGAGTGGAGTAGTTATGATAGGTAAGGATGATACCTGAGTGGTGTAGTTATGATAGTTAAGGATGATACTTGAGTG
>NW_026780192.1:0-50016 GCF_030144855.1 Hypanus sabinus | reverse complement strand
ATGACAGAGGCATAGAAAATTATGAGGGGTATAGACAGGGCAACTGCTGGCAAGGTTCTTCCACTGAGGTTTGTTGCGACTACAACCAGAGGTCATGGGTTAAGGGTGAAAGGTGAAAAGTTTAAGGGGAATATGAGGGGAAACTTCTTCACTCAGAGGGTAGGAGAGTGTAAAATGAGCTGTTACTGCTATTGGTCCCTCTCCCTCGATCCTCACCTACCTTCCCTCGACCCTCACCTTCTTCCCCTCCATCTCCCTCAGCTTCCTCCCTCGATCTCACCATCCTCCCCTCCACTTCTACCTGCCTCAGCCCTCACCTTCCTCTTCCTCCTCCCTTACCTCCCTCCCTTTCCTTTAGCCCTCACCTACCCTTCCCTAACCCTCATTCACTTCCTCCCGCATTAACCCTAAACCCTCACCTTCCTCCCTCGACCCTCACCTTCCTCCCTCGACCCTCACCTTCCTCTTCCTCCTCCCTTACCTCCCTCCCTTATCTCCCTCCCTTTCCTTTAGCCCCTCACCTACCCTTCCCTAACCCTCATCCACTTCCTCCCGCCTTAACCCTAAACCCTCACCTTCCTCCCTCGACCCTCACCTTCCTCCCTCGACCCTCACCTTCCTCCCTCGACCCTCACCTTCCCTCGACCCTCACCTTCCTCCCTCGACCCTCACCTTCCCTCGACCCTCACCTTCCTCCCTCGACCCTCACCTTCCTTGCACTCGAGGGCCACGCGGCTCTCCAGGTTGTCCATCTGGAGCTGGAGGCGCCGCAGGGTGCGGTCCGCGTCGCGGCTCTTGCGTTTGTACGCCACCAGCACGGAGACGATGGCGGTGAGGAGGAGCCCTCCCCCCACCGCCATCCCCACCGTCGCCCCCGGACTCAGCCCTCGCTCAGAGGAGATGTGCAGGGTGCCCGGCGAGAACTCCAGCGCACCCACCCTCACCTGCCGAGAGACGCGGGAGGGGTCAGTGAGAGACACAACCCTCCCCTCCCCTCCCTCCAACTCCTGAGGCAATGTCTTTGGGGCTCTCACTGAGTGAGGACTCTCACCCTCCCCAGAGACACCGACTGTCCCTCTCCCGGCCCTCTCCACCACCCCGCAACCAGCAACCAGCCGCCCCAACCCCAGGGGAAACGGCCGGCCTCTCCCCGTCCAGAGCGCCCCCTCCGCCCCTGGCCTGTGGATTCACCTCCTCGGTGAAACCATACCGTGAACTCCTGCTCTTGCCGATGGGCTCCTTCTGAGGAAACAGGGCATCAAGTCTGCCCACCGCTTCAGAAAGCCCAGGACTAGTCCCTCGACACTCCCCACCGTTCACGGGGCGTGTCCTACCCTCGTACACCGAGGTCCCTCGGTCCCTCGACACTCCCCACCATTCACGGGGCGCATCCTACCCTCGTACACCGAGGTCCCTCGGTCCCTCGACACTCCCCACCGTTCACGGGGCGCGTCCTACCCTCGTACACCGAGGTCCCTCGATCCCTCGACACTCCCCACCGTTCACGGGGCGTGTCCTACCCCTCGTACACCGAGGTCCCTCGGTCCCTCGACACTCCCCACCATTCACGGGGCGCGTCCTACCCTCGTACACCGAGGTCCCTCGGTCCCTCGACACTCCCCACCGTTCACGGGGCGCGTCCTACCCTCGTACACCGAGGTCCCTCGGTCCCTCGACACTCCCCACCGTTCACGGGGCGCGTCCTACCCTCGTACACCGAGGTCCCCTCGGTCCCTCGACACTCCCCACCGTTCACGGGGCGCGTCCTACCCTCGTACACCGAGCTCCCTCGGTCCCTCGACACTCCCCACCGTTCACGGGGCGCGTCCTACCCTCGTACACCGAGGTCCCTCGACACTCCCCACCGTTCACGGGGCTCGTCCTACCCTCGTACACCGAGGTCCCTCGGTCCCTCGACACTCCCCACCGTTCACGGGGTGTGCCCTACCCTTGTACACCGAGGTCCCTCGACACTCCCCACCGTTCACGGGGCGCGTCCTACCCTCGTACACCGAGGTCCCTCGGTCCCTCGACACTCCCCACCGTTCACGGGGCGCGTCCTACCCTCGTACACCGAGGTCCCTCGGTCCCTCGACACTCCCCACCGTTCACGGGGCGCGTCCTACCCTCGTACACCGAGGTCCCTCGGTCCCTCGACACTCCCCACCGTTCACGGGGCGCGTCCTACCCTCGTACACCGAGGTCCCTCGGTCCCTCGACACTCCCCACCGTTCACGGGGCGTGTCCTACCCTCGTACACCGAGGTCCCTCGGTCCCCTCGACACTCCCCACCGTTCACGGGGTGTGTCCTACCCCTCGTACACCGAGGTCCCTCGACACTCCCCCCACCGTTCACGGGGCGCGTCCTACCCTCGTACACCGAGGTCCCTCGGTCCCTCGACACTCCCCACCGTTCACGGGGCGCGTCCTACCCTCGTACACCGAGGTCCCTCGGTCCCTCGATACTCCCCACCGTTCACGGGGCGCGTCCTACCCTCGTACACCGAGCTCCCTCGACACTCCCCACCGTTCACGGGGCGAGTCCTACCCTCGTACACCGAGCTCCCTCGGTCCCTCAACACTCCCCACTGTTCACGGGGCGCGTCCTACCCTCGTACACCGAGCTCCCTCGGTCCCTCAACACTGCCCACCGTTCACGGGGCGCGTCCTACCCTCGTACACCGAGGTCCCTCGACACTCCCCACCGTTCACGGGGTGCGTCCTACCCTCGTACAACGAGGTCCCTCAGTCCCTCAACACTCCCCACCATTCACGGGGTGTGTCCTACCCTCGTACAACGAGGTCCCTCAGTCCCTCGACACTCCCCACCGTTCACGGGGCGCGTCCTACCCTCGTACACCGAGCTCCCTCGGTCCCTCGACACTCCCCACCGTTCACGGGGCGCGTCCTACCCTCGTACAACGAGGTCCCTCGGTCCCTCGACACTCCCCACCGTTCACGGGGCGCGTCCTACCCTCGTACACCAAGGTACCTCGGACCCTCGACACTCCCCACTGTTCACGGGGCGCGTCCTACCCTCGTACACCGAGTTCCCTCGGTCCCTCGACACTCCCCCACCGCTCACGGGGCGCGTCCTACCCTCGTACACCGAGCTCCCTCGGTCCCTCGACACTCCCCACCGTTCACGGGGCGCGTCCTACCCTCGTACACCGAGGTCCCTCGGTCCCTCGACACTCCCCACCGTTCACGGGGCGCGTCCTACCCTCGTACACCGAGGTCCCTCGGTCCCTCGACACTCCCCACCGTTCACGGGGCGCGTCCTACCCTCGTACACCGAAGTCCTTCAGTCCCTCGACACTCCCCACCGTTCACGGGGTGTGTCCTACCCTCGTACACCGAGGTCCCTCGGTCCCTCGACACTCCCCACCGTTCACGGGGCGCGTCCTACCCTCGTACACCGAGGGGTCTCTGTCCTACAACATCCTCCACTAGTCAAGGTTACTTCTGCCCCTTGTTCTCCTCTCGAATCACCTCACCTCACACTGCTCATGTCTCTGGCCTGACCCGTGTGACCCGGTCACCCGTGTGACCGACTGACCTATGAAGCCATGGGTCTTCGGACTGTGGGCGGAAACCCACGCGGTCACGGGTCGAATCAACAGACAGCGACAGGAACTGAACGCGGGCTTTTCTCTTGGCCAGGCTCCCACCCCCGTCCGTCCGCTGACCGGCCCAGTCAGGGATTGCACCCTGTCGGTCACTCACCGTCACCCGGTGCTGCCCGGTGAGTTCAGGCGCATTACACACGAGCTGGAACGGGGAGACGGTGGGCTCGCACAGAGACTCTCCGATCAGCACAGTGTAGTTCAGACGATCACCAGCAGACACGTCCGGCACCAGGTTCCGGCCCTGAGGGGTAAACACACGGTTCGTACAGAAACGGAGACATGCCCAGAGCAAAGGAGAAACACAGTCACAGCGAGCTGAGCCACTGGGGGCGGGTGATCAGTCTGATAACCCACAGTGTATAGAGACAGGGGAGAGAGACACAGGGACAGACTCCACACTCCCTCCCCACCGTCCCATCACACACTCCCGGAGTCAGACATTGAGTGAATCTCCCTCCACACCGTCCCATCACACAGTCCCGGGGTCAGACACAGAGTGAAGCTCCCTCCACACCGTCCCATCACACACTCCCGGGGTCAGACACAGAGTGAATCTCCCTCCACACCGTCCCATCACACAGTCCCGGGGTCAGACACAGCGTGGATCTCCCTCCACACAGTCCCATCACACACTCCCGGGGTCAGACACAGAGTGAAGCTCCCTCCACACCGTCCCATCACACACTCCCGGGGTCAGACACAGAGTGAATCTCCCTCCACACCGTCCCATCACACAGTCCCGGGGTCAGACACAGCGTGGATCTCCCTCCACACAGTCCCATCACACACTCCCGGAGTCAGACATTGAGTGAATCTCCCTCCACACCGTCCCATCACACAGTCCGGGGTCAGACACAGAGTGAAGCTCCCTCCACACCGTCCCATCACACACTCCCGGGGTCAGACACAGAGTGAATCTCCCTCCACACCGTCCCATCACACAGTCCCGGGGTCAGACACAGCGTGGATCTCCCTCCACACAGTCCCATCACACACTCCCGTGGTCAGACACAGAGTGAATCTCCCTCCACACCGTCCCATCACACACTCCCGGGGTCAGACACAGAGTGAAGCTCCCTCCACACCGTCCCATCACACACTCCCGGGGTCAGACACAGAGTGAATCTCCTTCCACACCGTCCCATCACACAGTCCCGGGGTCAGACACAGCGTGGATCTCCCTCCACACAGTCCCATCACACACTCCCGTGGTCAGACACAGAGTGAATCTCCCTCCACACCGTCCCATCACACACTCCCGGGGTCAGACACAGAGTGAAGCTCCCTCCACACCGTCCCATCACACACTCCCGGGGTCAGACACAGAGTGAATCTCCCTCCACACCGTCCCATCACACAGTCCCGGGGTCAGACACAGCGTGGATCTCCCTCCACACAGTCCCATCACACACTCCCGTGGTCAGACACAGAGTGAATCTCCCTCCACACCGTCCCATCACACACTCCCGGGGTCAGATACAGAGTGAATCTCCCTCACACACCGTCCCATCACACACTCCCGGGGTCAGACACAGAGTGAAACTCCCTTCACACCGTCCCATCACACACTCCCGGGGTCAAACACAGAGTGAAACTCCCTCCACACCGTCCCATCACACACTCCCGGGGTCAGACACAGAGTGAATCTCCCTCCACACCGTCCCATCACACACTCCCGGGGTCAGACACAGAGTGAAACTCCCTCCACACCGTCCCATCACACACTCCCGGGGTCAAACACAGAGTGAAACTCCCTCCACACCGTCCCATCACACACTCCGGGGGTCAGACACAGAGTGAAACTCCCTCCACACCGTCCCATCACACACTCCCGGGGGTCAGACACAGAGTGAAACTCCCTCCACACCGTCCCATCACACACTCCCGGGTCAGACACAGAGTGAAGCTCCCTCCACACTGTCCCATCACACACTCCCGGGGTCAGACACAGAGTGAAGCTCCCTCCACACAGTCCCTTCCCAACACCCAGCTGCCCCCGACCCTGGCATTACCTTGAGGATAACGGGAGTACCAGGCTTGACGTCCAGGGTGCCTGCAGGGGCGAAGCTCTCAAAGGAGGGGTCGGGAAAGTAGGTGAAGGCCGATCCGTTGAGGATGAGGAGGGAGCTCACGTTGTCTAGGATAAAGCCGAACTCCTCAGGCCTAGCTCCACTCTCAGGCAGGCGCCTGCGACCCGTCCCCAGCCCCAACCCCGGGGCCTGGCACACCATCACCGTGTCGTTGTGGGCCTGGCAATACTGAGGGTATAAGATGGCAGCCATCACCACCCGAGAGGGGAAAGTGTCGGTGTGGGATCGGGAGTAGGTGTGGGGAGTGTCGGTGAGGGATCGGGAGTAGGTGTGGGGAGTGTCGGTGACTGATCGGGAGTAGGTGTGGGGAGTGTCGGTGAGGGATCGGGAGTAGGTGTGGGAGTGACGGTGAGGGATCGGGAGTAGATGTGGGGAGTGTCGGTGAGGGATCGGGAGTAGGTGTGGGGAGTGTCGGTGAGGGATCGGGAGTAGGTGTGGGGAATGTCGGTGAGGGATCGGGAGTAGGTGTGGGGAATGTCGGTGAGGGATCGGGAGTAGATGTGGGGAGTGTCGGTGAGGGATCGGGAGTAGGTGTGGGGAGTGTCGGTGAGGGATCGGGAGTAGGTGTGGGGAGTGTCGGTGAGGGATCGGGAGTAGGTGTGGGGAGTGTCGGTGAGGGATCGGGAGTAGGTGTGGGGAGTGTCGGTGAGGGATCGGGAGTAGGTGTGGGGAGTGTCGGTGAGGGATCGGGAGTAGGTGTGGGGAGTGTCGGTGAGGGATCGGGAGTAGGTGTGGGGAGTGTCGGTGAGGGATCGGGAGTAGGTGTGGGAGTGACGGTGAGGGATCGGGAGTAGGTGTGGGGACTGTCGTTGAGGGATCGGGAGTAGGTGTGGGGAGTGTCGGTGAGGGATCGGGAGTAGGTGTGGGAGTGACGGTGAGGGATCGGGAGTAGATGTGGGGAGTGTCGGTGAGGGATCGGGAGTAGGTGTGGGGAGTGTCGGTGAGGGATCGGGAGTAGGTGTGGGGAGTGTCGGTGACTGATCGGGAGTAGGTGTCGGGAGTGTCGGTGAGGGATCGGGAGTAGATGTGGGGAGTGTCGGTGACTGATCAGGAGTAGGTGTGGGGAGTGTCGGTGACTGATCGGGAGTAGGCGTGGGGAGTGTCGGTGAGGGATCGGGAGTAGATGTGGGGAGTGTCGGTGACTGATTGGGAGTAGGTGTGGGGAGTGTCGGTGACTGATCGGGAGTAGGTGTGGGGAGTGTCGGTGAGGGATCGGGAGTAGGTGTGGGGAGTGTCGTTGAGGGATCGGGAGTAGGTGTGGGGAGTGTCGTTGAGGGATCGGGAGTAGGTGTGGGGAGTGTCGTTGAGGGATCGGGAGTAGGCGTGGGGAGTGTCGGTGAGGGATCGGGAGTAGGTGTGGGGAGTGTCGGTGAGAGATCGGGAGTAGGTGTGGGGAGTGTCGGTGAGAGATCGGGAGTAGGTGTGGGGAGTGTCGGTGAGGGATCGGGAGTAGGCGTGGGGAGTGTCGGTGAGGGATCGGGAGTAGGTGTGGGGTGTGTCGGTGAGGGATCGGGAGTAGGTGTGGGGAGAGTCGGTGAGGGATCGGGAGTGGGCGTGGGGAGTGTCGTTGAGGGATCGGGAGTAGGTGTGGGGAGTGTCGGTGAGGGATCGGGAGTAGGCGTGGGGAGTGTCGGTGAGGGATCGGGAGTAGGCGTGGGGAGTGTCGGTGAGGGATCGGGAGTAGGCGTGGGGAGTGTCGGTGAGGGATCGGGAGTAGGCGTGGGGAGTGTCGGTGAGGGATCGGGAGTAGGCGTGGGGAGTGTCGGTGAGGGATCGGGAGTAGGCGTGGGGAGTGTCGGTGAGGGATCGGGAGTAGGTGTGGGGAGTGTCGGTGAGAGATCGGGAGTAGGTGTGGGGAGTGTCGGTGAGAGATCGGGAGTAGGTGTGGGGAGTGTCGGTGAGAGATCGGGAGTAGGTGTGGGGAGTGTCGGTGAGGGATCGGGAGTAGGTGTGGGGAGTGTCGGTGAGAGATCGGGAGTAGGTGTGGGGAGTGTCGGTGAGAGATCGGGAGTAGGTGTGGGGAGTGTCGGTGAGGGATCGGGAGTAGGTGTGGGGAGTGTCAGTGATGCATAGGGTGGAGGTGAGTGAGGGTAAAGGGTTAGGGAAGGTGATATGGAGACGTGATGATTGGGAGTGTGTGGGGGTGACATTGGGGTGGGAAACTCACACAAAATGCTGGAGGAACTCAGCAGGTCAGACAGTGTCTATGGACAGAGTAACACACACAAAATCCTGGAGGAACTCAGCAGGTCAGACAGTGTCTATGGACAGAGTAACACACACAAAATCCTGGAGGAACTCAGCAGGTCAGACAGTGTCTATGGACAGAGTAACACACACAAAATCCTGGTGGAACTCAGCAGGTCAGACAGTGTCTATGGACAGAGTAACACACACAAAATGCTGGAGGAACTCAGCAGGTCAGACAGTGTCTATGGACAGAGTAACACACACAAAATGCTGGAGGAACTCAGCAGGTCAGACAGTGTATATGGTCAGAGTAACACATACAAAATGCTGGAGGAACTCAGCAGGTCATCCAATATAAATGGTCAGAGTAACACACAGAAAATGCTGGAGGAACTCAGCAGATCAGACTGTGTATATGGACAGAGTAACACACACAAAATGCTGGAGGAACTCAGCAGGTCAGACAGTGTCTATGGACAGAGTAACACACACAAAATCCTGGAGGAACTCAGCAGGTCAGACAGTGTCTATGGACAGAGTAACACACACAAAATCCTGGTGGAACTCAGCAGGTCAGACAGTGTCTATGGACAGAGTAACACACACAAAATGCTGGAGGAACTCAGCAGGTCAGACAGTGTCTATGGACAGAGTAACACACACAAAATGCTGGAGGAACTCAGCAGGTCAGACAGTGTCTATGGACAGAGTAACACACACAAAATGCTGGAGGAACTCAGCAGGTCAGACAGTGTCTATGGACAGAGTAACACACACAAAATCCTGGAGGAACTCAGCAGGTCAGACAGTGTCTATGGACAGAGTAACACACACAAAATCCTGGTGGAACTCAGCAGGTCAGACAGTGTCTATGGACAGAGTAACACACACAAAATCCTGGAGGAACTCAGCAGGTCAGACAGTGTCTATGGACAGAGTAACACACACAAAATGCTGGAGGAACTCAGCAGGTCAGACAGTGTATATGGTCAGAGTAACACATACAAAATGCTGGAGGAACTCAGCAGGTCATCCAATATAAATGGTCAGAGTAACACACAGAAAATGCTGGAGGAACTCAGCAGATCAGACTGTGTATATGGACAGAGTAACACACACAAAATGCTGGAGGAACTCAGCAGGTCAGACAGTGTCTATGGACAGAGTAACACACACAAAATCCTGGAGGAACTCAGCAGGTCAGACAGTGTCTATGGACAGAGTAACACACACAAAATCCTGGTGGAACTCAGCAGGTCAGACAGTGTCTATGGACAGAGTAACACACACAAAATGCTGGAGGAACTCAGCAGGTCAGACAGTGTCTATGGACAGAGTAACACACACAAAATGCTGGAGGAACTCAGCAGGTCAGACAGTGTCTATGGACAGAGTAACACACACAAAATGCTGGAGGAACTCAGCAGGTCAGACAGTGTATATGGTCAGAGTAACACATACAAAATGCTGGAGGAACTCAGCAGGTCATCCAATATAAATGGTCAGAGTAACACACAGAAAATGCTGGAGGAACTCAGCAGATCAGACTGTGTATATGGACAGAGTAACACACACAAAATGCTGGAGGAACTCAGCAGGTCAGACAGTGTCTATGGACAGAGTAACACACACAAAATCCTGGAGGAACTCAGCAGGTCAGACAGTGTCTATGGACAGAGTAACACACACAAAATCCTGGTGGAACTCAGCAGGTCAGACAGTGTCTATGGACAGAGTAACACACACAAAATGCTGGAGGAACTCAGCAGGTCAGACAGTGTCTATGGACAGAGTAACACACACAAAATGCTGGAGGAACTCAGCAGGTCAGACAGTGTATATGGTCAGAGTAACACATACAAAATGCTGGAGGAACTCAGCAGATCAGACTGTGTATATGGACAGAGTAACACACACAAAATGCTGGAGGAACTCAGCAGGTCAGACAGTGTCTATGGACAGAGTAACACACACAAAATCCTGGAGGAACTCAGCAGGTCAGACAGTGTCTATGGACAGAGTAACACACACAAAATCCTGGAGGAACTCAGCAGGTCAGACAGTGTCTATGGACAGAGTAACACACACAAAATCCTGGTGGAACTCAGCAGGTCAGACAGTGTCTATGGACAGAGTAACACACACAAAATGCTGGAGGAACTCAGCAGGTCAGACAGTGTCTATGGACAGAGTAACACACACAAAATGCTGGAGGAACTCAGCAGGTCAGACAGTGTATATGGTCAGAGTAACACATACAAAATGCTGGAGGAACTCAGCAGGTCATCCAATATAAATGGTCAGAGTAACACACAGAAAATGCTGGAGGAACTCAGCAGATCAGACTGTGTATATGGACAGAGTAACACACACAAAATGCTGGAGGAACTCAGCAGGTCAGACAGTGTCTATGGACAGAGTAACACACACAAAATCCTGGAGGAACTCAGCAGGTCAGACAGTGTCTATGGACAGAGTAACACACACAAAATCCTGGTGGAACTCAGCAGGTCAGACAGTGTCTATGGACAGAGTAACACACACAAAATGCTGGAGGAACTCAGCAGGTCAGACAGTGTCTATGGACAGAGTAACACACACAAAATGCTGGAGGAACTCAGCAGGTCAGACAGTGTCTATGGACAGAGTAACACACACAAAATGCTGGAGGAACTCAGCAGGTCAGACAGTGTCTATGGACAGAGTAACACACACAAAATCCTGGAGGAACTCAGCAGGTCAGACAGTGTCTATGGACAGAGTAACACACACAAAATCCTGGTGGAACTCAGCAGGTCAGACAGTGTCTATGGACAGAGTAACACACACAAAATGCTGGAGGAACTCAGCAGGTCAGACAGTGTCTATGGACAGAGTAACACACACAAAATGCTGGAGGAACTCAGCAGGTCAGACAGTGTATATGGTCAGAGTAACACATACAAAATGCTGGAGGAACTCAGCAGGTCATCCAATATAAATGGTCAGAGTAACACACAGAAAATGCTGGAGGAACTCAGCAGATCAGACTGTGTATATGGACAGAGTAACACACACAAAATGCTGGAGGAACTCAGCAGGTCAGACAGTGTCTATGGACAGAGTAACACACACAAAATCCTGGAGGAACTCAGCAGGTCAGACAGTGTCTATGGACAGAGTAACACACACAAAATCCTGGTGGAACTCAGCAGGTCAGACAGTGTCTATGGACAGAGTAACACACACAAAATGCTGGAGGAACTCAGCAGGTCAGACAGTGTCTATGTGACAGAGTAACACCACAAAATGCTGGAGGAACTCAGCAGGTCAGACAGTGTCTATGGACAGAGTAACACACACAAAATGCTGGAGGAACTCAGCAGGTCAGACAGTGTATATGGTCAGAGTAACACATACAAAATGCTGGAGGAACTCAGCAGGTCATCCAATATAAATGGTCAGAGTAACACACAGAAAATGCTGGAGGAACTCAGCAGATCAGACTGTGTATATGGACAGAGTAACACACACAAAATGCTGGAGGAACTCAGCAGGTCAGACAGTGTCTATGGACAGAGTAACACACACAAAATCCTGGAGGAACTCAGCAGGTCAGACAGTGTCTATGGACAGAGTAACACACACAAAATCCTGGTGGAACTCAGCAGGTCAGACAGTGTCTATGGACAGAGTAACACACACAAAATGCTGGAGGAACTCAGCAGGTCAGACAGTGTCTATGGACAGAGTAACACACACAAAATGCTGGAGGAACTCAGCAGGTCAGACAGTGTATATGGTCAGAGTAACACATACAAAATGCTGGAGGAACTCAGCAGGTCATCCAATATAAATGGTCAGAGTAACACACAGAAAATGCTGGAGGAACTCAGCAGATCAGACTGTGTATATGGACAGAGTAACACACACAAAATGCTGGAGGAACTCAGCAGGTCAGACAGTGTCTATGGACAGAGTAACACACACAAAATCCTGGAGGAACTCAGCAGGTCAGACAGTGTCTATGGACAGAGTAACACACACAAAATCCTGGTGGAACTCAGCAGGTCAGACAGTGTCTATGGACAGAGTAACACACACAAAATGCTGGAGGAACTCAGCAGGTCAGACAGTGTCTATGGACAGAGTAACACACACAAAATGCTGGAGGAACTCAGCAGGTCAGACAGTGTCTATGGACAGAGTAACACACACAAAATGCTGGAGGAACTCAGCAGGTCAGACAGTGTATATGGTCAGAGTAACACATACAAAATGCTGGAGGAACTCAGCAGGTCATCCAATATAAATGGTCAGAGTAACACACAGAAAATGCTGGAGGAACTCAGCAGATCAGACTGTGTATATGGACAGAGTAACACACACAAAATGCTGGAGGAACTCAGCAGGTCAGACAGTGTCTATGGACAGAGTAACACACACAAAATCCTGGAGGAACTCAGCAGGTCAGACAGTGTCTATGGACAGAGTAACACACACAAAATCCTGGTGGAACTCAGCAGGTCAGACAGTGTCTATGGACAGAGTAACACACACAAAATGCTGGAGGAACTCAGCAGGTCAGACAGTGCTATGGACAGAGTAACACACACAAAATGCTGGAGGAACTCAGCAGGTCAGACAGTGTCTATGGACAGAGTAACACACACAAAATGCTGGAGGAACTCAGCAGGTCAGACAGTGTCTATGTACAGAGAAACACACAGAAAATGCTGGAGGAACTCAGCAGGTCAGACAGTGTCTATGGACAGAGTAACACACACAAAATGCTGGAGGAACTCAGCAGGTCAGACAGTGTCTATGGACAGAGTAACACACACAAAATGCTGGAGGAACTCAGCAGGTCAGACAGTGTCTATGGACAGAGTAACACACACAAAATGCTGGAGGAACTCAGCAGGTCAGACAGTGTATATGGTCAGAGTAACACATACAAAATGCTGGAGGAACTCAGCAGGTCATCCAATATAAATGGTCAGAGTAACACACAGAAAATGCTGGAGGAACTCAGCAGATCAGACTGTGTATATGGACAGAGTAACACACACAAAATGCTGGAGGAACTCAGCAGGTCAGACAGTGTCTATGGACAGAGTAACACACACAAAATCCTGGAGGAACTCAGCAGGTCAGACAGTGTCTATGGACAGAGTAACACACACAAAATCCTGGTGGAACTCAGCAGGTCAGACAGTGTCTATGGACAGAGTAACACACACAAAATGCTGGAGGAACTCAGCAGGTCAGACAGTGTCTATGGACAGAGTAACACACACAAAATGCTGGAGGAACTCAGCAGGTCAGACAGTGTCTATGGACAGAGTAACACACACAAAATGCTGGAGGAACTCAGCAGGTCAGACAGTGTATATGGTCAGAGTAACACATACAAAATGCTGGAGGAACTCAGCAGGTCATCCAATATAAATGGTCAGAGTAACACACAGAAAATGCTGGAGGAACTCAGCAGATCAGACTGTGTATATGGACAGAGTAACACACACAAAATGCTGGAGGAACTCAGCAGGTCAGACAGTGTCTATGGACAGAGTAACACACACAAAATCCTGGAGGAACTCAGCAGGTCAGACAGTGTCTATGGACAGAGTAACACACACAAAATCCTGGTGGAACTCAGCAGGTCAGACAGTGTCTATGGACAGAGTAACACACACAAAATGCTGGAGGAACTCAGCAGGTCAGACAGTGCTATGGACAGAGTAACACACACAAAATGCTGGAGGAACTCAGCAGGTCAGACAGTGTCTATGGACAGAGTAACACACACAAAATGCTGGAGGAACTCAACAGGTCAGACGGTGTCTATGGTCAGAGTAACACACGCAAAATGCTGGAGGACCTCAGCAGGTCAGACAGTGTCTATGGACAGAGTAACACACACAAAATGCTGGAGGAACTCAGCAGGTCAGACAGTGTCTATGCTCAGAGTAACACACACAAAATGCTGGAGGAACTCAGCAGGTCAGACAGTGTCTATGGTTAGAGTAACACACACAAAATGCTGGAGGAAATCAGCAGGTCAGACAGTGTCTATGCTCAGAGTAACACACACAAAATGCTGGAGGAACTCAGCAGGTCAGACAGTGTCTGTTGACAGAGTAACACACACAAAATTCTGGAGGAACTCAGCATGTCAGACAGTGTCTATGGTCAGAGTAACACACAGAAACTGCTGGAGGAACTCAGCAGGTCATACAGTGGCTACGGGCAGAGTAACACACAGAAAATGCTGGAGGATCTCAGCAAGTCAGACAGTGTCTATTGACAGAGTAACACACACAAAATGCTGGAGGAACTCAGCAGGTCAGACAGTGTCTATGCTCAGAGTAACACGCACAAAATGCTGGAGGAACTCAGCAGGTCAGACAGTGTCTATGGTTACAGTAACACACACAAAATGCTGGAGGAACTCAGCAGGTCAGACAGTGTCTATGCTCAGAGTAACACACACAAAATGCTGGAGGAACTCAGCAGGTCAGAGTGTCTGTTGACAGAGTAACACACACAAAATTCTGGAGGAACTCAGCATGTCAGACAGTGTCTATGGTCAGAGTAACACACAGAAACTGCTGGAGGAACTCAGCAGGTCATACAGTGGCTACGGGCAGAGTAACACACAGAAAATGCTGGAGGATCTCAGCAAGTCAGACAGTGTCTATTGACAGAGTAACACACACAAAATGCTGGAGGAACTCAGCAGGTCAGTCAGTGTTTATGGACAGAGTAACACACACAAAATGCTGGAGGAACTCAGCAGGTCAGACAGTGTCTATGCTCAGAGTAACACACACAAAATGCTGGAGGAACTCAGCAGGTCAGACAGTGTCTATGCTCAGAGTAACACACACAAAATGCTGGAGGAACTCAGCAGGTCAGACAGTGTCTGTTGACAGAGTAACACACACAAAATTCTGGAGGAACTCAGCATGTCAGACAGTGTCTATGGTCAGAGTAACACACAGAAACTGCTGGAGGAACTCAGCAGGTCATACAGTGGCTACGGGCAGAGTAACACACAGAAAATGCTGGAGGATCTCAGCAAGTCAGACAGTGTCTATTGACAGAGTAACACACACAAAATGCTGGAGGAACTCAGCAGGTCAGTCAGTGTTTCTGGACAGAGTAACACACACAAAATGCTGGAGGAACTCAGCAGGTCAGACAATGTCTATGGACAGAGTAACACACACAAAATGCTGGAGGAACTCAGCAGGTCAGACTGTGTCTATGGACAGAGTAACACACACAAAATGCTGGAGGAACTCAGCAGGTCAGACAGTGTCTACGGACAGAGTAACACACACACAAAATGCTGGATGAACTCAGCAGGTCAGACAGTGACTATGGACAGAGTCACACACACAAAATGCTGGAGGAACTCAGCAGGTCAGACAGTGTCTACGGACAGAGTAACACGCACACAAAATGCTGGAGGAACTCAACAGGTCAGACGGTGTCTATGGTCAGAGTAACACACGCAAAATGCTGGAGGAACTCAGCAGGTCAGACAGTGTCTATGGACAGAGTAACACACACAAAATGCTGGAGGAACTCAGCAGGTCAGACAGTGTCTATGCTCAGAGTAACACACACAAAATGCTGGAGGAACTCAGCAGGTCAGACAGTGTCTATTGACAGAGTAACACACACAAAATGCTGGAGGAAATCAGCAGGTCAGACAGTGTCTATGCTCAGAGTAACACACACAAAATGCTGGAGGAACTCAGCAGGTCAGACAGTGTCTATGCTCAGAGTAACACGCACAAAATGCTGGAGGAACTCAGCAGGTCAGACAGTGTCTATGGTTAGAGTAACACACACAAAATGCTGGAGGAACTCAGCAGGTCAGACAGTGTCTATGCTCAGAGTAACACAGACAAAATGCTGGAGGAACTCAGCAGGTCAGACAGTGTCTATGGTTAGAGTAACACACACAAAATGCTGGAGGAAATCAGCAGGTCAGACAGTGTCTATGCTCAGAGTAACACACACAAAATGCTGGAGGAACTCAGCAGGTCAGACAGTGTCTGTTGACAGAGTAACACACACAAAATTCTGGAGGAGCTCAGCATGTCAGACAGTGTCTATGGTCAGAGTAACACACAGAAACTGCTGGAGTAACTCAGCAGGTCATACAGTGGCTACGGGCAGAGTAACACACAGAAAATGCTGGAGGATCTCAGCAAGTCAGACAGTGTCTATTGACAGAGTAACACACAGAAAATGCTGGAGGAACTCAGCAGGTCAGTCAGTGTTTATGGACAGAGTAACACACACAAAATGCTGGAGGAACTCAGCAGGTCAGACAGTGTCTATGCTCAGAGTAACACGCACAAAATGCTGGAGGAACTCAGCAGGTCAGACAGTGTCTATGGTTAGAGTAACACACACAAAATGCTGGAGGAACTCAGCAGGTCAGACAGTGTCTATGCTCAGAGTAACACACACAAAATGCTGGAGGAACTCAGCAGGTCAGACAGTGTCTGTTGACAGAGTAACACACATAAAATTCTGGAGGAACTCAGCATGTCAGACAGTGTCTATGGTCAGAGTAACACACAGAAACTGCTGGAGGAACTCAGCAGGTCATACAGTGGCTACGGGCAGAGTAACACACAGAAAATGCTGGAGGATCTCAGCAAGTCAGACAGTGTCTATTGACAGAGTAACACACACAAAATGCTGGAGGAACTCAGCAGGTCAGTCAGTGTTTATGGACAGAGTAACACACACAAAATGCTGGAGGAACTCAGCAGGTCAGACAATGTCTATGGACAGAGTAACACACACAAAATGCTGGAGGAACTCAGCAGGTCAGACTGTGTCTATGGACAGAGTAACACACACAAAATGCTGGAGGAACTCAGCAGGTCAGACAGTGTCTACGGACAGAGTAACACGCACACAAAATGCTGGAGGAACTCAACAGGTCAGACGGTGTCTATGGTCAGAGTAACACACGCAAAATGCTGGAGGAACTTAGCAGGTCAGACAGTTCCTCCAGCATTCTGTGTGTGTTACTCTGTCCATGGACACTGTCTGACCTGCTGAGTTTCTCCAGCATTTTGTGTGCGTTACTCTGGATTTCCAGCAGCTGAAGATTTTCTTGTGAATAGGATGGGAAGAGTGTGGCTGATATCAGCACGGGTGATGGGTGGGAGAATGTGGGTGGTGGGTGGGGAGGATGTGGGTGATGGGTGGAGAGAACGTGGATGATGGGTGGGGAGAACGTGGTTGATGGGTGGGCAGGGTGTGGGTGATGGGTGGGAGAATGTGGGTGGTGTGTGGGGAGGGTGTGGGTGATGGGTGGAGAGAACGTGGATGATGGGTGGGGAGAACATGGATAATGGGTGGGGAGGGTGTGGGTGGTGGGTGGGTAGAGCGTGGATAATGGGTAGGGAGGGTGTGGGTGGTGGGTGGGGAGAACGTGAATAATGGGTGGGGAGGGTGTGGGTGGTGGGTGGGGAGAACGTGGATGATGGGTGGGGAGGGTGTGGGTGGTGGGTGGGGAGAACGTGGATGATGGGTGGGGAGGGTGTGGATGGTGGGTGGGGAGGGTGTGGGTGATGGGTGGGGAGGGTGTGGGTGAGGAGAACTTGGATGATGGGTGGGGAGGGTGATGGGTGGGAAGGGTGTGGGTGGGGTGTGGGTGATGGGTGGGGAGGGTGTGGGTGGTGGGAGGGAAGGTGTGGGTGATGGGTGGGGAAGGTGTGGATGATGGGTGGTGAGAACGTGGGTGATGGGTGGGAAGGGTGTGGGTGATGGGTGGGGTGTGGATGGTGGTTGGGGAAGGTGTGGGTGATGGGTGGGGAGGGTGTGGGTGATGGGTGGGGAGGGTGTGGGTGATGGGTGGGGAGGCTGTGGGTGGTGGGTGGGAAGGGTGTGGGTGGTGGGTGGGGAGAATGTGGGTGGTTGGTGGGGTGTGGGTGGTGGGTGGGGAATGTGTGGGTGATGCGTGGGGAGGGTGTGGGTGATGGGTGGGGAGGGTGTGGGTAATGGATGGGGAGGGTGTGGGTGGTGGGTGGGGAGAACGTGGATGATGGGTGGGGAGGGTGTGGGTGGTGGGTGGGGAGAACGTGCATGATGGGTGGGGAGGGTGTGGGTGTTGGGTGGGGAGAACGTGGATGATGGGTGGGGAGGGTGTGGGTGGTGGGTGGTGAGAACGTGCATGATGGGTGGGGAGGGTGTGGGTGGGGAGGGTGTGGGTGATGGGTGGGGAGAACGTGGGTGATGGGTGGGGAGGGTGTGGGTGTTGGGTGGGGAGAACGTGGGTGATGGGTGGGGAGGGTGTGGGTGGTGGGTGGGGAGAACGTGGATGATGGGCGGGGAGGGTGTGGGTGATGGGCGGGGAGGGTGTGGATGATGGGTGGGGAGGGTGTGGGTGATGGGTGGTGAGAACGTGGATGATGGGTGGGGAGGGTGTGGGTGGTGGGTGGGGAGAACGTGGATGATGGGTGGGGAGGGTGTGGGTGTTGGGTGGGGGAGAACGTGGATGATGGGTGGGGAGGGTGTGGGTGGTGGGTGGTGAGAACGTGGATGATGGGTGTGGAGGGTGTGGGTGATGGGCGGGGAGGGTGTGGATGATGGGTGGGGAGGGTGTGGGTGATGGGTGGTGAGAACGTGGATGATGGGTGGGGAGGGTGTGGGTGGTGGGTGGGGAGAACGTGGATGATGGGTGGGGAGGGTGTGGGTGTTGGGTGGGGAGAACGTGGATGATGGGTGGGGAGGGTGTGGGTGTTGGGTGGGGAGAACGTGGATGATGGGTGGGGAGGGTGTGGATGATGGGTGGGGAGGGTGTGGGTGTTGGGTGGGGAGAACGTGGATGATGGGTGGGGAGGGTGTGGATGATGGGTGGGGAGGGTGTGGATGATGGGTGGGGAGAACGTGGATGATGGGTGGGGAGGGTGTGGGTGGGGAGAACGTGGATGATGGGTGGGGAGGGTGTGGGTGGTGGGTGGGGAGAACGTGGATGATGGGTGGGGAGGGTGTGGGTGTTGGGTGGGGAGAACGTGGATGATGGGTGGGGAGGGTGTGGGTGGTGGGTGGTGAGAACGTGGATGATGGGTGTGGAGGGTGTGGGTGATGGGCGGGGAGGGTGTGGATGATGGGTGGGGAGGGTGTGGGTGATGGGTGGTGAGAACGTGGATGATGGGTGGGGAGGGTGTGGGTGGTGGGTGGGGAGAACGTGGATGATGGGTGGGGAGGGTGTGGGTGTTGGGTGGGGAGAACGTGGATGATGGGTGGGGAGGGTGTGGGTGTTGGGTGGGGAGAACGTGGATGATGGGTGGGGAGGGTGTGGATGATGGGTGGGGAGGGTGTGGGTGTTGGGTGGGGAGAACGTGGATGATGGGTGGGGAGGGTGTGGATGGGTGGGGAGGGTGTGGGTGTTGGGTGGGGAGGGTGTGGATGATGGGTGGGGAGGGTTTGGGTGTTGGGTGGGGAGAACGTGGATGATGGGTGGGGAGGGTGTGGATGATGGGTGGGGAGGGTGTGGGTGTTGGGTGGGGAGAACGTGGATGATGGGTGGGGAGGGTGTGGATGATGGGTGGGGAGGGTGTGGGTGTTGGGTGGGGAGAACGTGGATGATGGGTGGGGAGGGTGTGGGTGATGGGTGGGGAGGGTGTTGGTGATGGGTGGGGAGGGTGTGGGTGATGGGTGGGGAGGGTGTTGGTGATGGGTGGGGAGGGTGTGGATGATGGGTGGGGAGAACGTGGATGATGGGTGGGGAGGGTGTGGTTGGGGAGAACGTGGATGATGGGTGGGGAGGGTGTGGGTGTTGGGTGGGGAGAACGTGGATGATGGGTGGGGAGGGTGTGGGTGATGGGTGGGGAGAACGTGGATGATGGGTGGGGAGGGTGTGGATGATGGGTGGGGAGGGTGTGGATGATGGGTGGGGAGGGTGTTGGTGATGGGTGGGGAGGGTGTTGGTGATGGGTGGGGAGGGTGTGGGTGGGGAGAACGTGGATTCCGTGGGTCACTCACGTTACTGGTCTCGGCTCCCTGGAACCGGGCACGGACGCGGGGCTGCTGGACGCTGAGGAATCCGGTGCCGCTGACGGTCAGTGTGGTGTTGCCGCTGTCGGGGAACGGGGAGACAGTCAGTCCGAGAGCAGGACCCTCCCTGGGTCGGCCGCTCCAACCCACCACTATCGAGCTCCCGCACCCTCAACGCCCCTCACCGCGTCACTCTCTCCCCCTCAGTTAGCGCTCCCTCCTCACCGCCCCGACCCTCTCTGCTCCACTCACTCGGCAATGGTCCACTCGGGCTGGACGGCGGACACGGTGGGGTCCTCGACGTAGGCAAAGGTCTGGGCCACGTTGGAGACCTCTGCGCGGTCGATGGCGACGGTGATGACGGCCGACCCGGGACCCGTGGGCGAGGTGGACGTCAGGCAGGTGATCTGGCCCGCGGTCCTCCTGCCAGGGTGGGAGACACAGATCAGATCACCAGGTCAGCCCTCCCTCGTGGAGAGGCAGACAGTTCGATTCCCACCGTTATCCCGAAGGAATTTGTTAGTTCTCCCCGTGACAGAATGGGTTTCCCCGGGTGCGTGGTCTCCTCCCACAGTCCAGAGACGTCCGGGTCCGGGGGAGTGAGTTGTGGGCATTCTGGGACGGGCAACAGATCCTCGGACCGTGTCGGCCGTTGACACGTATGTCCCTGTCTGTTTCGATGTACATACGACAAATGTCATCTTTACAATCTTAGGCGGTTTTTGTCATCTTTAAAACACACAGATTTTCTCAACTTTATAATCTTGATCTTGTATCAGATCCCGGAGCACCAGGGGCTGAGGCTAACAGCAGGGGCACAGGTTCCGGGACAGTGAGAAAGTGAGTGTCTGGCAGCAGGTTCACAGGCACGTGGCAAACGCACCTCACCGAGGACACACTCCACAGGAGGGAGGGAGAGAGGGAGGGGGAGAAGGAGAGAGGGAGGGGGAGGGAGGGAGAGAGGGAGGGGGAGAAGGAGAGAGGGAGGGGGAGGAAGACATTCACAGGCACGTGGCAAACGCACCTCACCGAGGACACACTCCACAGGAGGGAGGGAGAGAGGGAGGGGGAGAAGGAGAGAGGGAGGGGGAGGGAGGGAGAGAGGGAGGGGGAGAAGGAGAGAGGGAGGGGGAGGAAGACATTCACAGGCACGTGGCAAACGCACCTCACCGAGGACACACTCCACAGGAGGGAGGGAGAGAGGGAGGGGGAGAAGGAGAGGGGGAGGGGGAGGGAGGGAGAGAGGGAGGGGGAGAAGGAGAGAGGGAGGGGGAGGAAGACATTCACAGGCACGTGGCAAACGCACCTCACCGAGGACACACTCCACAGGAGGGAGGGAGAGAGGGGGAGAAGGAGAGAGGGAGGGGGAGGGAGGGAGAGAGGGAGGGGGAGAAGGAGAGAGGGAGGGGGAGGAAGACATTCACAGGCACGTGGCAAACGCACCTCACCGAGGACACACTCCACAGGAGGGAGGGAGAGAGGGAGAGAGGGAGGGGGAGAAGGAGAGAGGGAGGGGGAGGGAGGGAGAGAGGGAGGGGGAGAAGGAGAGAGGGAGGGGGAGGAAGACATTCACAGGCACGTGGCAAACGCACCTCACCGAGGACACACTCCACAGGAGGGAGGGAGAGAGGGAGGGGGAGAAGGAGAGAGGGAGGGGGAGGAAGACATTCACAGGCACGTGGCAAACGCACCTCACCGAGGACACACTCCACAGGAGGGAGGGAGAGAGGGAGGGGGAGGAAGACATTCACAGGCACGTGGCAAACGCACCTCACCGAGGACACACTCCACAGGAGGCAGGGGGAGAAGGAGAGAGGGAGGGGGAGAGGGAGAGAATGAGAGAGGGAGGGGGAGAAGGAGAGAGGGAGGGGGAGGAAGACATTCACAGGCACGTGGCAAACGCACCTCACCGAGGACACACTCCACAGGAGGCAGGGGGAGAGGGAGAGAGGGAGGGGGAGAGGTAGGGGGAGAAGGAGAGAGGGAGGGGGAGAGAGGGAGAAGGAGGGGGAGGAAGACATTCACAGGCACGTGGCAAACGCACCTCACCGAGGACACACTCCACAGGAGGGAGGGAGAGAGGGAGAGAGGGAGGGGGAGAGGTAGGGGGAGAAGGAGAGAGGGAGGGGGAGAGAGGGAGAGGGAGGGGGAGGAAGACATTCACAGGCACGTGGCAAACGCACCTCACCGAGGACACACTCCACAGGAGGGAAGGGGAGAAGGAGAGGGGGAGGTTGGAGGGGGAGAGGGGGAGGGGGAGGTTGGAGGGGGAGAGGGGGAGGGAGAGGTTGGAGAGAGAGAGAGAGGGAGGGGGAGAAAGACATTCACAGGCACGTGGCAAACCCACCTCACTGAGGACACACTCCACAGGAGGCAGGGGGAGAGGGAGAGGGAGAGGGGGAGAGGGGGAGGGGGAGGTTGGAGAGAGAGAGAGAGAGAGGGAGGGGGAGAAAGACATTCACAGGCACATGGCAAGCACATCTCACTGCGTACACACTCTACAGGAGGGAGGGGGAGAGGGAAGGAGGGAGGGAGATTATGGGGAGAGAAGAGAGGGAGGGATGGGTAAACACATCTCACCGAGTATCTACCCTACAGAGAGAGGTATCAGTTGTCCTCACCCCGCCTGACCCACTGAGTTACTGGGTTACTGAGAGTCAGACCACAGGGAGACAGACCATTCGGCCCAAACTCTCCATGCAACCAGCGAGTCCCACCTGCCCCATACCCTCTGAACCCGTCCTGTCCGTGACCCTGTGGACATTGAGCAGGGGTTTGTGTGATCCAGATCTGTGTCTCTTGGGAACCAACAGCCCAAATATTCCCGTATTTTCCCCTACCCCACCCCCTTCCCCTCTCTCAGAGCCGAGGGCTTGCATCAGGACGGCTCCCCGGGGAGAAGGGATCAGAGGCACCTCCCAGTGACTCACAGTTCCCCAGGCAGGACAGAGGTCTTCTGTCAATGAGGGGCACCCCGGTGAACAAAGAGCTGTTCCAGAGCACAGGTTCCCAGTTCGAGGGAGCTGGGTTACCCAGGGGAGAAAGACCCCTGACCGAGCGATGAGGGACCGTCTCAGTGCTATGGTCTATGGTTTCCCACCTCGCAATGAGCCAGCGACGAGGGCGAGGGAGATCGAGTCGAGGGCTCACACTGCCAGGGCTGGTGGTGAGTTGTCCTCGTTGGGACTCCACGCCCGGCTCTGTCACTGGGTCCTGGCCTTCTCGACGGAAAGACCCCAGTCGGCAGCAACACCTGCACACCGGTGACCCCCGGAGCTCGTCCCGCTGCTGACTCACGACCGCGCTGCCACGTCCAGCTCAAACCGCAGCGTCGTTCGCTGATGACCGGCCTCATCGGTCCGCGGACAGGGGAGAGGCTCGTCAGACGGTGCGAGATCAACATGGACAAGACAGAGGAGATGACTGTGGACTTCGGGAAGGCACAGGTTGTCCGCTCTCCACCGGCCACCCATGGCTCTGCCGTGGAGAGAGTGAAGAGCACGAGGCTCCTGGATGAACGGACCATCTCGCCTGGACCCACAACGCCTCCTCACTGGCCACGGCAGCGTCTACTCTCCCCGAGGCCTGTCGGGCTCCCTGGCACCAGCGAGAGTGCCCTGTCCAGCTGCATCATCCCGGAAGCTGCAAGACATCTGACCACCAGACTGGACAGTAAACGCCACCGGGGTCTCCCTCCCCACCACCCGGGGCCGTTGCACTCCAAGGAGCCCGACCACCATCTCTTTGACCCACTCCTCAGGAAGGACTGGGACTGCCACACTTCTCCCCTCGGGCTGGGTCACTAATGGATACCCGGCCACCACCGAGGTCTGGTCGCTGTTCACCGTTTACCTGCCCTGCACTCCTCACATGCATTTCAAATTATACTTTATTATCTGATTTGTGGCAATATTTTGTTTCACGTTGTGTGTGTGAGATATGTACCGTGCTCCAGAGGAATGCACAGTCAGATGACAATAAAGTTCAGCTTAAACCCGTGGGGAGTGCAGAAGGAACTCAGCAGGTCGGGCAGCATCCATGCAAATAAATGACCAGCTGACGTTTCGGGCTGAGACCCTCCATGAGGTTGGTGGAAGGGAAGGAGGATAGCAAGGAAAGGGAAAGAATCAAGCGGCTGAGAGTGAGGACTAAAGACATCTGGGAGAGAAGCCATGTTTTTTAACTGATCGGGGAAAAGAGGCGAGACTGCGCAGGCGCGTGACGTAGCACGCCAAAGGTTTAAAAAAAAGACCGCCACGTACAGCGGCCATCAACGGAGTGGGCTGAGTCAGAGTGGGACGGCTTTGGCTCAACAGGCAGAGGCGAGGGTAGAGTAGGTTCCGGTAAGTTTTGTTTGTTTAGAGTAGAGAGAATGCCAGGCAGGATGTTGGAATGCTCCTCTTGCAGGATGTGAGAAGTCAGGGAGTCCTCCGGTATCCGACAACGACACCTGCATCCAGCTGCAGCTCCTAACAAACCGCATTAGGGAACTGGAGCAGGAGCTGGATGACCTCCGGATCATTCGGGAGAATGAGGAGTTTATAGATGGTAGTTTCAGGGAGGTAGTTACGCCAAAGGAGCAGCACACAGGTAATTGGGTTACCGTCAGGCGAGGGAAGGGGAAAGGGCAGGCAGGGCAGGGATCCCCTGTGGCCATTCCCCTCAACAACTACAGGGGGACCAATATCCTTGCAGGGAGGTTTGTTAGTGCTTTTGGGGGTGGTTTAAACTAGATTTGCAGGGGGGGTGGGAACCAGAGTGCCAGAGTAGGTAGTAGAGCGGGGGTGAAAATAAATGATGTTAAAGGCTCATGCAAAGTCACAAATAGAAGTGTTGTGTGCGGTGGTAATAATCTTCTGAGGTTTGTCTATTTCAGTGTGAGGAGTATTGTGGGGAAGGCTGACGAGCTGAGGGTGTGGATTGACATGTGGAATTATGACATTGTAGCCATTACTGAAACTTGGCTACAGGAGGGGCAGGACTGGCAGGTTAATGTTCCAGGGTTCCGATGTTTCAAATGTGATAGAGGCAGAGGGATGAAGGGTGGGGGGTGGCATTGCTAGTCAGGGATAATGTTACAGCTCAGGCAGGATTAGAGGGCTTGTCTACTGAGACAATATGGGTGGAGCTGAGAAACAGAAAAGTATGACCACAGTAATGGGGTTGTATTATAGACCACCCAATAGTCAGCGAGAATTGGAGGAACAAATCTGTAGCAGAGAGATAGCAGACAACTGCAGGAAACATAAAGTTGTAATAGTAGGGGATTTTAATTTTCCACATATTGATTGGGACTCCCATACTGTTAAAGGTCTAGATGGGTTAGAATTTGTAAAATGTGTTCAGGACAGTTTTCTAAATCGATATATAGAGGTACCAACTAGAGAGGATGCAATATTAGATCTCCTATTAGGAAACCAGTTAGGACAGGTGACGGAAGTTTGTTTAGGGGAACACTTTGGTTCCAGTGATCATAACACCATTAGTTTCAACTTGATCATGGATAAAGATAGACCTGGTCCTCAGGTTGAGGGTCTAAACTGGAAAAAGGCCAAATTTGAAGAAATGAGAAAGGATCTAAAAAGCGTGGATTGGGGCAGGTTGTTCTCTGGCAAGGATGTCGTTGGTAAGTGGGAGGCCTTCAAAGGAGAAATTTTGAGAGTGCAGAGTTTGTATGTTCCTGTCAGGGTTAAAGACAAAGTGAATAAGAATAAGGAACCTTGGTTCTCGAGGGATAGTGGAACTCTGATAAAGAAGAGGGAGATGAAAAACGTACTTGAGGAGTATAAAAAGTGCAAAAAAATTCTTAAAGAAATCAGGAGGGCTAAAGGAAGACATGAGAGGTTGCTTTGGCAGTCAGGGTGAAGGATAATCCAAAGAGCTTCTACAGGTATGTTAAGAGCAAAAGGATAGTAAGGGATAAAATTGGTCCTCTTGAAGATCAGAGTGGTCGGCTATGTGTGGAACCAAAAGAAATGGGGGAGATCTTAAATGGGTTTTTTGCATCTGTATTCACTAAGGAAACTGACATGGAGTCTATGGAAACAAGGCAAACAAGTAGTGAGGTCATGGAACCTATACAGATTGAAGAGGAGGAGGTGCTTGCTATTTTGAGGCAAATAAGAGTAGATAAATCCCCAGGACCCGACTAGGTATTCCCTTGGACCTTGATGGAGACTAGTGTTGAAATTGCAGGGCCCCTGGCAGATGTATTTAAAATGTTGTTATCTACGGGTCAGGTGCCTGAGGATTGGAGGATAGCTCGTGTTGTTCCGTTTAAAAATAGGCTCTAAAAGTAATCCAGGAAATTATAGGCCAGTAAGTTTGATGTTGGTATTAGGTGAATTATTGGAAGGAGTACTAAGGGATAGGACCTACAAGTATTTGGATAGACACGGACTTAGTAGGGAGAGTCAACATGGCTTTATGCGTGGTAGGTCATGTTTAACCAATCTATTAGAGTTTTTCAAGGAGGTTACCAGGAAAGTGGATGAAGGGAAGGCAGTGGATGTTGTCTACATGGAATTCAGTAAGGCCTTTGACAAGGTCCCGCATGGGAGGTTAGTTAGGAAGATTCAGTTGCTAGGTATACATGGAGAGGTAGTAAACTGGATTAGACATTGGCTCAATGGAAGAAGCCAGAGAGTGGTAGTGGAGGATTGCTACTCTGAGTGGAGCCCTGTGACTAGTGGTGTGCCACAGGGATCAGTGCTGAGAAACTGAGTTACAGAGAAAGGTTGAATAGGTTAGGACTTTATTCCCTGGAGCGTAGAAGAATAAGGGGAGACTTGATAGAGGTATATAAAATTATGATGGGTATGGATAGAGTGAATGCAAGCAGGCTTTTTCCACTGAGGCTAGGGGAGAAAAAAACCAGAGGACATGGGAAAAGTTTAAAGGGAACATGGGGGGGGGGCTTCTTCACACAGAGAGTGGTGGGAGTGTGGAATGAGCTGCCAGATGAAGTGGTGAATGCGGGCTCACTTTTAACATTTAAGAAAAACTTGGACAGGTACATGGATGGGAGGGGTACGGAGGTATATGGTCCAGGTGCAGGTCAGTGGGACTAGGCGGAAAAATGGTTCAGCACAGCCAAGAAGGGCCTAAAGGCCTATGGTTCTATGAATCTGATAGGAGAGCAGAGAGGCCCACAGGAGGAGGGGCACTAGGGGGAGGTGACGGACAGGTGAGATGAGGTAAAATTCCAGAGTGGGGATTAGAAGAAGAGGGGAAGGGGGAGAGAAAAGTTTATACTGAAAGGAGAAATTGATCTTCGTGCTCTCAGGTTGGAGGCTGCCCAGATGGAACTCAAAGTATTGCTGCTCCACCCTGAGGGTGACCTCATCATGGCACGAGAGGAGGCTACGGACCGACATGCTGGAATGGGAATGTTGGGCCCAGGGAAGTTCTGCTTTTGGCAGATGGAGAGGAGGCCACGGACCGACATGCTGGAATGGGAATGTTGGGCCCCAGGGAAGTTCTGCTTTTGGCAGATGGAGAGGAGGCCACGGACCGACATGCTGGAATGGGAATGTTGGGCCCCAGGGAAGTTCTGCTTTTGGCAGATGGAGAGGAGGCCACGGACCGACATGCTGGAATGGGAATGTTGGGCCCCAGGGAAGTTCTGCTTTTGGCAGATGGAGAGGAGGCCACGGACCGACATGCTGGAATGGGAATGTTGGGCCCCAGGGAAGTTCTGCTTTTGGCAGATGGAGAGGAGGCCACGGACCGACATGCTGGAATGGGAATGTTGGGCCCCAGGGAAGTTCTGCTTTTGGCAGATGGAGAGGAGGCCAGGGACCGACATGCTGGAATGGGAATGTTGGGCCCAGGGAAGTTCTGCCTTTGGCAGATGGAGAGGAGGCCACGGACCGACATGCTGGAATGGGAATGTTGGGCCCCAGGGAAGTTCTGCTTTTGGCAGATGGAGAGGAGGCCACGGACCGACATGCTGGAATGGGAATGTTGGGCCCCAGGGAAGTTCTGCTTTTGGCAGATGGAGAGGAGGCCACGGACCGACATGCTGGAATGGGAATGTTGGGCCCCAGGGAAGTTCTGCTTTTGGCAGATGGAGAGGAGGCCACGGACCGACATGCTGGAATGGGAATGTTGGGCCCCAGGGAAGTTCTGCTTTTGGCAGATGGAGAGGAGGCCACGGACCGACATGCTGGAATGGGAATGTTGGGCCCAGGGAAGTTCTGCTTTTGGCAGATGGAGAGGAGGCCACGGACCGACATGCTGGAATGGGAATGTTGGGCCCAGGGAAGTTCTGCTTTTGGCAGATGGAGAGGAGGCCACAGACCGACATGCTGGAATGGGAATGTTGGGCCCAGGGAAGTTCTGCTTTTGGCAGATGGAGAGGAGGCCACGGACCGACATGCTGGAATGGGAATGTTGGGCCCAGGGAAGTTCTGCCTTTGGCAGATGGAGAGGAGGCCACGGACCGACATGCTGGAATGGGAATGTTGGGCCCCAGGGAAGTTCTGCTTTTGGCAGATGGAGAGGAGGCCACGGACCGACATGCTGGAATGGGAATGTTGGGCCCCAGGGAAGTTCTGCTTTTGGCAGATGGAGAGGAGGCCACGGACCGACATGCTGGAATGGGAATGTTGGGCCCCAGGGAAGTTCTGCTTTTGGCAGATGGAGAGGAGGCCACGGACCGACATGCTGGAATGGGAATGTTGGGCCCAGGGAAGTTCTGCTTTTGGCAGATGGAGAGGAGGCCACAGACCGACATGCTGGAATGGGAATGTTGGGCCCAGGGAAGTTCTGCTTTTGGCAGATGGAGAGGAGGCCACGGACCGACATGCTGGAATGGGAATGTTGGGCCCAGGGAAGTTCTGCCTTTGGCAGATGGAGAGGAGGCCACGGACCGACATGCTGGAATGGGAATGTTGGGCCCCAGGGAAGTTCTGCTTTTGGCAGATGGAGAGGAGGCCACGGACCGACATGCTGGAATGGGAATGTTGGGCCCAGGGAAGTTCTGCCTTTGGCAGATGGAGAGGAGGCCACGGACCGACATGCTGGAATGGGAATGTTGGGCCCCAGGGAAGTTCTGCTTTTGGCAGATGGAGAGGAGGCCACGGACCGACATGCTGGAATGGGAATGTTGGGCCCAGGGAAGTTCTGCTTTTGGCAGATGGAGAGGAGGCCACGGACCGACATGCTGGAATGGGAATGTTGGGCCCCAGGGAAGTTCTGCTTTTGGCAGATGGAGAGGAGGCCACGGACCGACATGCTGGAATGGGAATGTTGGGCCCAGGGAAGTTGAGCTTGAACGCCCTTGAGTAGGGATGGAGATTCTGGGATTGGGGTGTGCTCTCTGGGAGGGCAGTGCGGATTGAATAAGTAAGGGTGAGTGGGGTAGAAAGATCCGGGAGACATTGGGAAGGGGAGAGGCGGAAGATATGGATGGGCATGTGGTGGAGAGAGGAAGGGGAGGGAAACTGGAGTTATGGAAGGGGAAGGTGACATAGGTGGGCGGGCAGGGAGGGGTAGTTACAGAGGGGGACAGGGAAGGAGGGAGTAGTTACGGGGGAGGGAGTGAAGGGATAGATACAGAGGGGGAGAGGAAGGGAGGATATAGACAGGAGGGAGGGACTGGCATTGCCAGCAAACTGGGAGGGAGAGATGGAGGGGTGGTTACAGAGGGGGACAGGGAAGGAGGGAGTAGTTACGGGGGAGGGAGGGAAGGGATAGATACAGAGGGGGAGAGGAAGGGAGGATATAGATAGGAGGGAGGGACTGGCATTGCCAGCAAACTGGGAGGGAGAGAGGGAGGGGTGGTTACAGAGGGGGACAGGGAAGGAGGGCGTAGTTACGGGGGAGGGAAGGAAGGGATAGATACAGAGGGGGAGAGGAAGGGAGGATATAGACAGGAGGGAGGGACTGGCATTGCCAGCAAACTGGGAGGGAGAGATGGAGGGGTGGTTACAGAGGGGGACAGGGAAGGAGGGAGTAGTTACGGGGGAGGGAGGGAAGGGATAGATACAGAGGGGGAGAGGAAGGGAGGATATAGACAGGAGGGAGGGACTGGCATTGCCAGCAAACTGGGAGGGAGAGAGGGAGGGGTGGTTACAGAGGGGGACAGGGAAGGAGGGCGTAGTTACGGGGGAGGGAGGGAAGGGATAGATACAGAGGGGGAGAGGAAGGGAGGATATAGACAGGAGGGAGGGACTGGCATTGCCAGCAAACTGGGAGGGAGAGATGGAGGGGTGGTTACAGAGGGGGACAGGGAAGGAGGGAGTAGTTACGGGGGAGGGAGGGAAGGGATAGATACAGAGGGGGAGAGGAAGGGAGGATATAGACAGGAGGGAGGGACTGGCATTGCCAGCTAACTGGGAGGGGGGACAAAGTGGGGAGGAGATACAGAGGGGGATTGGTCAGAGCCTGGGATGGGGGACGGGGTATGAACAGCTGAGACTCACCGCTGAAAGACGCACTGTGCACCACCCACCAACACTTTCACCGAGCTCCCGGCATCCAGGAACTCTCCGAATATGGTCAGATGAGTGCCGCCTGAAGATGGACCCTTCTCTGGGTGAATTTTACTGAAAGTGGGGGCCTGCAGGAGAGGACAAAATGAGGGAACACATCTGTCACTGTAACACCGGGGTACGGTACCGGTGGGGACGGGTCTGTCACTGTGTGACACCGGGGTACGGTACAGCAGGGGACGGGTCCGTCACTGTGTAACACCGGGGAACGGTACCGGTGGGGACGGGTCGGTCACTGTGTGACACCGGGGTACGGTACCGGTGGGGACGGGTCCGTCACTGTGTAACACCGGGGAACGGTACCGGTGGGGACGGGTCGGTCACTGTGTGACACCGGGGTACGGTACCGGTGGGGACGGGTCTGTCACTGTGTGACACCGGGGTACGGTACCGGTGGGGACAGGTCTGTCACTGTGTGACACCGGGGTACGGTACCGGTGGGGACGGGTCGGTTACTGTGTAACACCGGGGTACGGTACCGGTGGGGACGGGTCGGTCACTGTGTGACACCGGGGTACGGTACCGGTGGGGACGGGTCGGTCACTGTGTGACACCGGGGTACGGTACCGGTGGGGACGGGTCGGTTACTGTGTAACACCGGGGTACGGTACCGGTGGGGACGGGTCGGTTACTGTGTGACACCGGGGTACGGTACCGGTGGGGACGGGTCTGTCACTGTGTAACACCGGGGTACGGTACCGGTGGGGATGGGTCTGTCACTGTGTAACACCGGGGTACGGTACCGGTGGGGACGGGTCCGTCACTGTGTAACACCGGGGTACGGTACCTGTGGGGACGGGTCCGTCACTGTATGACACCGGGGTACGGTACAGCAGGGGACGGGTCTGTCACTGTGTAACACCGGGGTACGGTACCGGTGGGGACGGGTCCGTCACTGTATGACACCGGGGTACGGTACAGCAGGGGACGGGTCTGTCACTGTGTAACACCGGGGTACGGTACCGGTGGGGACGGGTCCGTCACTGTGTGACACCGGGGTACGGTACCGGTGGGGACGGGTCTGTCACTGTGTAACACCGGGGTACGGTACCGGTGGGGACGGGTCCGTCACTGTGTGACACCGGGGTACGGTACCGGTGGGGACGGGTCTGTCAGTGTGTAACACCGGGGTACGGTACCGGCGGGGACGGGTCTGTCACTGTGTGACACCGGGGTACGGTACCGGTGGGGACGGGTCTGTTACTGTGTGACACCGGGGTACGGTACCGGCGGGGACGGGTCTGTCACTGTGACACCGGGGTACGGTACCAGAGGGGACGGGTCCGTCACTGTGTGACACCGGGGTACGGTACCGGTGGGGATGGGTCTGTTACTGTGTGACACCGGGGTACGGTACCGGTGGGGACGGGTCTGTCACTGTGTGACACCGGGGTACGGTACCGGTGGGGACAGGTCAGTCTCTGTGTGACACCGGGGTACGGTACCGACGGGGATGGGTCCGTCACTGTGTGACACCGGGGTACGGTACCGGTGGGGACGGGTCGGTCACTGTGTGACACCGGGGTACGGTACCGGTGGGGACGGGTCTGTCACTGTGTGACACCGGGGTACGGTACCGACGGGGATGGGTCCGTCACTGTGTGACACCGGGGTACGGTACCGGTGGGGACGGGTCTGTCACTGTGTGACACCGGGGTACGGTACCGGTGGGGATGGGTCTGTCACTGTGTGACACCGGGGTACGGTACCGGTGGGGACGGGTCTGTCACTGTGTAACACCGGGGTACGGTACCGGCAGGGGACGGGTCTGTCACTGTGTGACACCGGGGTACGGTACAGCAGGGGACGGGTCCGTCACTGTGTGACACCGGGGTACGGTACAGCAGGGGACGGGTCCGTCACTGTGTGACACCGGGGTACGGTACCGGCAGGGGACGGGTCCGTCACTGTATGACACCGGGGTACGGTACAGCAGGGGACGGGTCTGTCACTGTGTAACACCGGGGATACGGTACCGGTGGGGATGGGTCTGTCACGGTGTGACACCGGGGTACGGTACCGGTGGGGACAGGTCTGTCTCTGTGTAACACCGGGGTACGGTACCGGTGGGGACGGGTCTGTCACGGTGTGACACCGGGGTACGGTACCGGTGGGGACGGGTCTGTCACTGTGTGACACCGGGGTACGGTACCGGTGGGGACAGGTCTGTCACTGTGTGACACTGGGGTACGGTACCGGTGGGGACGGGTCCGTCACTGTAACACCGGGGTACGGTACCGGTGGGGACGGGTCTGTCACTGTGTGACACCGGGGTACGGTACCGGTGGGGACGGGTCCGTCACTGTGTAACACCGGGGTACGGTACCGGTGGGGACGGGTCTGTCTCTGTGTGACACCGGGGTACGGTACAGCAGGGGACGGGTCCGTCACTGTGTGACACCGGGGTACGGTACCGGTGGGGACGGGTCTGTCACTGTGTGACACCGGGGTACGGTACTGGTGGGGACAGGTCGGTCACTGTGTGACACCGGGGTACGGTACAGCAGGGGACGGGTCTGTCACTGTGTGACACCGGGGTACGGTACCGGCGGGGACGGGTCCGTCACTGTGTAACACCGGGGTACGGTACCGGTGGGGACCGGTCCGTCACTGTATGACACCGGGGTACAGTACAGCAGGGGACGGGTCCGTCACTGTGTGACACCGGGGTACAGTACAGCAGGGGACGGGTCCGTCACTGTGTGACACCGGGGTACGGTACAGCAGGGGACGGGTCTGTCACTGTGTGACACCGGGGTACGGTACCGGCGGGGACGGGTCCGTCACTGTGTAACACCGGGGTACGGTACCGGTGGGGACCGGTCCGTCACTGTATGACACCGGGGTACGGTACCGGTGGGGACGGGTCCGTCACTGTGTGACACCGGGGTACGGTACCGGTGGGGACGGGTCCGTCACTGTGTGACACCGGGGTACGGTACCGGTGGGGACGGGTCTGTCACTGTGTAACACCGGGGTACGGTACCGGTGGGGACGGGTCGGTCACTGTGTGACACCGGGGTACAGTACCGGTGGGGACGGGTCGGTTACTGTGTGACACCGGGGTACGGTACCGGTGGGGACGGGTCTGTCACTGTGTGACACCGGGGTACGGTACCGGTGGGGACAGGTCGGTTACTGTGTGACACTGGGGAACGGTACCGGTGGGGATGGGTCTGTCACTGTGTGACACCGGGGTACGGTACAGCAGGGGACGGGTCCGTCACTGTGTGACACCGGGGTACGGTACAGCAGGGGACGGGTCCGTCACTGTGTGACACCGGGGTACGGTACCGGCAGGGGACGGGTCCGTCACTGTGTGACACCGGGGTACGGTACAGCAGGGGACGGGTCCGTCACTGTGTGACACCGGGGTACGGTACCGGCAGGGGACGGGTCCGTCACTGTGTGACACCGGGGTACGGTACCGGTGGGGACGGGTCTGTCACTGTGTAACACTGGGGTACGGTACCGGCGGGGACGGGTCTGTCACTGTGTGACACCGGGGTACGGTACCGGCGGGGACGGGTCTGTCACTGTGTGACACCGGGGTACGGTACCGGCCGGGACGGGTCTGTCACTGTGTGACACCGGGGTACGGTACCGGCGGGGACGGGTCTGTCACTGTGTGACACCGGGGTACGGTACAGCAGGGGACGGGTCCGTCACTGTGTGACACCGGGGTACGGTACCGGTGGGGATGGGTCTGTCACTGTGTGACACCGGGGTACGGTACCGGTGGGGATGGGTCTGTCACTGTGTGACACCGGGGTACGGTACCGGTGGGGACGGGTCTGTCACTGTGTAACACCGGGGTACGGTACCGGTGGGGACGGGTCTGTCACTGTGTAACACCGGGGTACGGTACCGGCAGGGGACGGGTCTGTCACTGTGTGACACCGGGGTACGGTACAGCAGGGGACGGGTCCGTCACTGTGTGACACCGGGGTACGGTACAGCAGGGGACGGGTCCGTCACTGTGTGACACCGGGGTACGGTACCGGCAGGGGACGGGTCCGTCACTGTATGACACCGGGGTACGGTACAGCAGGGGACGGGTCTGTCACTGTGTAACACCGGGGATACGGTACCGGTGGGGATGGGTCTGTCACGGTGTGACACCGGGGTACGGTACCGGTGGGGACAGGTCTGTCTCTGTGTAACACCGGGGTACGGTACCGGTGGGGACGGGTCTGTCACGGTGTGACACCGGGGTACGGTACCGGTGGGGACGGGTCTGTCACTGTGTGACACCGGGGTACGGTACCGGTGGGGACAGGTCTGTCACTGTGTGACACTGGGGTACGGTACCGGTGGGGACGGGTCCGTCACTGTAACACCGGGGTACGGTACCGGTGGGGACGGGTCTGTCACTGTGTGACACCGGGGTACGGTACCGGTGGGGACGGGTCCGTCACTGTGTAACACCGGGGTACGGTACCGGTGGGGACGGGTCCGTCACTGTGTGACACCGGGGTACGGTACAGCAGGGGACGGGTCCGTCACTGTGTGACACCGGGGTACGGTACCGGTGGGGACGGGTCCGTCACTGTGTGACACCGGGGTACGGTACAGCAGGGGACGGGTCCGTCACTGTGTGACACCGGGGTACGGTACCGGTGGGGACGGGTCTGTCACTGTGTGACACCGGGGTACGGTACTGGTGGGGACAGGTCGGTCACTGTGTGACACCGGGGTACGGTACAGCAGGGGACGGGTCTGTCACTGTGTGACACCGGGGTACGGTACCGGCGGGGACGGGTCCGTCACTGTGTAACACCGGGGTACGGTACCGGTGGGGACCGGTCCGTCACTGTATGACACCGGGGTACAGTACAGCAGGGGACGGGTCCGTCACTGTGTGACACCGGGGTACAGTACAGCAGGGGACGGGTCCGTCACTGTGTGACACCGGGGTACGGTACAGCAGGGGACGGGTCTGTCACTGTGTGACACCGGGGTACGGTACCGGCGGGGACGGGTCCGTCACTGTGTAACACCGGGGTACGGTACCGGTGGGGACCGGTCCGTCACTGTATGACACCGGGGTACGGTACAGCAGGGGACGGGTCCGTCACTGTGTGACACCGGGGTACGGTACCGGTGGGGACGGGTCCGTCACTGTATGACACCGGGGTACGGTACAGCAGGGGACGGGTCCGTCACTGTGTGACACCGGGGTACGGTACTGGTGGGGACGGGTCCGTCACTGTGTAACACCGGGGTACGGTACCGGCGGGGACGGGTCCGTCACTGTGTAACACCGGGGTACGGTACCGGTGGGGACGGGTCTGTCACTGTGTGACACCGGGGTACGGTACCGGCGGGGACGGGTCTGTCACTGTGTGACACCGGGGTACGGTACAGGCGGGGACGGGTCCGTCACTGTGTAACACCGGGGTACGGTACCGGTGGGGACGGGTCCGTCACTGTATGACACCGGGGTACGGTACAGCAGGGGACGGGTCCGTCACTGTGTGACACCGGGGTACGGTACCTGTGGGGACGGGTCAGTCACTGTATGACACCGGGGTACGGTACAGCAGGGGACGGGTCCGTCACTGTGTGACACCGGAGTACGGTACCGGTGGGGACGGGTCTGTCACTGTGTGACACCGGGGTACGGTACCGGTGGGGACGGGTCTGTCACTGTGTAACACCGGGGTACAGTACAGCAGGGGACGGGTCCGTCACTGTGTGACACCGGGGTACGGTACAGCAGGGGACGGGTCTGTCACTGTATGACACCGGGGTACGGTACAGCAGGGGACGGGTCCGTCACTGTGTGACTCCGGGGTACGGTACCGGTGGGGACGGGTCCGTCACTGTATGACACCGGGGTACGGTACAGCAGGGGACGGGTCCGTCACTGTGTGACACCGGGGAACGGTACTGGTGGGGACGGGTCCGTCACTGTGTGACACCGGGGTACGGTACCGGCGGGGACGGGTCCGTCACTGTGTGACACCGGGGTACGGTACAGCAGGGGACGGGTCCGTCACTGTGTAACACCGGGGTACGGTACTGGTGGGGACGGGTCCGTCACTGTGTGACACCGGGGTACGGTACAGCAGGGGACGGGTCCGTCACTGTGTAACACCGGGGTACGGTACTGGTGGGGATGGGTCCGTCACTGTGTGACACCGGGGTACGGTACCGGCGGGGACGGGTCTGTCACTGTGTGACACCGGGGTAAGGTACCGGTGGGGACGGGTCTGTCACTGTGTGACACCGGGGTACGGTACCGGCGGGGACGGGTCCGTCACTGTGTGACACCGGGGTACGGTACCAGTTGGGACGGGTCCGTCACTGTGTGTCACCGGGGTACGGAACCGGTGGGGACGGGTCCGTCACTGTGTGACACCGGGGTACGGTACCGGTGGGGACGGGTCGGTCACTGTGTGATACCGGGGTACGGTACCGGTGGGGACAGGTCTGTCACTGTGTGACACCGGGGTACGGTACCGGTGGGGACGGGTCTGTCACTGTGTAACACCGGGGTACGGTACCGGTGGGGATGGGTCTGTCACTGTGTGACACCGGGGTAAAATACCGGTGGGGACGGGTCTGTCACTGTGTGACACCGGGGTACGGTACCGGTGGGGACGGGTCGGTCACTGTGTGACACCGGGGTACGGTACCGATGGGGACGGGTCTGTCACTGTGTGACACCGGGGTACGGTACCGGCGGGGAGGGGTCTGTCACTGTGTGACACCGGGGTACGGTACCGGTGGGGACGGGTCTGTCACTGTGTAACACCGGGGTACGGTACCGGCGGGGACGGGTCTGTCACTGTGTAACACCGGGGTACGGTACCGGTGGGGACGGGTCTGTCACTGTGTGACACCGGGGTACGGTACCGGCGGGGACGGGTCTGTCACTGTGTGACACCGGGGTACGGTACCGGTGTGGATGGGTCCGTCACTGTGTGACACCGGGGTATGGTACCGGTGGGGACGGGTCTGTCACTGTGACACCGGGGTACGGTACCGGTGGGGACGGGTCTGTCACTGTGTAACACCGGGGTACGGTATCGGTGGGGACGGGTCTGTCACTGTGTGACACCGGGGTACGGTACCGGCGGGGACGGGTCCATCACTGTGTGACACCGGGGTACGGTACCGGCGGGGACGGGTCCGTCACTGTGTGACACCGGGGTACGGTACCGGTGGGGACGGGTCCGTCACTGTGTGACACCGGGGTACGGTACCGGTGGGGACGGGTCCGTCACTGTAACACCGGGGTACGGTACCGGTGGGGACGGGTCTGTCACTGTGTAACACCGGGGTACGGTACCGGTGGGGACGGGTCCGTCACTGTGTGACACCGGGGTACGGTACCAGTTGGGACGGGTCCGTCACTGTGTGTCACCGGGGTACGGAACCGGTGGGGACGGGTCCGTCACTGTGTGACACCGGGGTACGGTACCGGTGTGGATGGGTCCGTCACTGTGTGACACCGGGGTACGGTACCGGTGGGGACGGGTCTGTCACTGTGACACCGGGGTACGGTACCGGTGGGGACGGGTCTGTCACTGTGTAACACCGGGGTACGGTATCGGTGGGGACGGGTCTGTCACTGTGTGACACCGGGGTACGGTACCGGCGGGGACGGGTCCATCACTGTGTGTCACCGGGGTACGGTACCGGTGGGGACGGGTCTGTCACTGTGTGACACCGGGGTACGGTACCGGCGGGGACGGGTCTGTCACTGTGTGACACCGGGGTACGGTACCGGCGGGGACGGGTCCATCACTGTGTGTCACCGGGGTACGGTACCGGTGGGGACGGGTCTGTCACTGTGTGACACCGGGGTACGGT
The DNA here is from genome assembly GCF_030144855.1 of Hypanus sabinus. Taxonomy (NCBI): domain Eukaryota; kingdom Metazoa; phylum Chordata; class Chondrichthyes; order Myliobatiformes; family Dasyatidae; genus Hypanus; species Hypanus sabinus. The sequence continues at coordinate 11,772 of NW_026780192.1, read as the reverse complement.
ACCGGCGGGGACGGGTCCGTCACTGTGTGACACCGGGGTACGGTACCGGCGGGGACGGGTCCATCACTGTGTGTCACCGGGGTACGGTACCGGTGGGGACGGGTCTGTCACTGTGTGACACCGGGGTACGGTACCGGCGGGGACGGGTCCGTCACTGTGTGACACCGGGGTACGGTACCGGTGGGGACGGGTCCGTCACTGTGTGACACCGGGGTACGGTACCAGTTGGGACGGGTCCGTCACTGTGTGTCACCGGGGTACGGAACCGGTGGGGACGGGTCTGTCACTGTGTGACACCGGGGTACGGTACCGGTGGGGACGGGTCTGTCACTGTGTGACACCGCGGTACGGTACCGGTGGGGACGGGTCTGTCACTGTGTAACACCGGCGTATGGTACCGGTGGGGACGGGTCTGTCACTGTGTGACACCGGGGTACGGTACCGGTGGGGACGGGCCTGTGTCTGTGTAACACCGGGGTACGGTACCGGTGGGGACGGGTCCATCACTGTAACACCGGGGTACGGTACCGGTGGGGACGGGTCTGTCACTGTGTGACACCGGGGTACGGTACCGGTGGGGACGGGTCCATCACTGTAACACCGGGGTACGGTACCGGTGGGGACGGGTCTGTCACTGTGTGACACTGGGGTACGGTACCGGTGGGGACGGGTCCATCACTGTAACACCGGGGTACGGTACCGGTGGGGACGGGTCTGTCACTGTGTGACACCGGGGTACAGTACCGGTGGGGACGGGTCCGTCACTGTGTGACACCGGGGTACGGTACCGGTGGGGACGGGCCTGTGTCTGTGTGACACCGGGGTACGGTACCGGTGGGGACGGGCCTGAGTCTGTGTAACACTGGTATGGCACCCTGGGTTCCGGCTCCAGCTCCCCTCTGCACTCACCACGAATGTGTATAGTTCCTGTGATCGGGTCCGGTAGTTGGGACTGCAGTCGCCCACGCACAGTTCCACAGGTCCTGCTCCGGGCTGTGTGGAGAACGCGTCCTCCATGTCACAGACGATGCTGAGAGAGAGAGAGAGAGAGAGACATCGTGACCACGTCACCCCTGGTCTTACTCAAACATGCGCTCACCTTTTAGCCACTTAGAGATAACGTGTGGAAGATGCCCTGCAACTTACTGACTTACACAGGACAACTTACAATGACCAATTAACCTACGAAATGGTATGTCTTGACTGTTGGAGGAAAGGGTTGCACTCCGGTACAAAGGATGCAGACCTGAACTCTGAAACTCCAAGCTCTCTGCGACGGTCGCGTGGCACCCCATCACAGTGCAACACCATTACGGTACGTGACGGTTTAACATTTGTTGGATAGTTTTGGGGACAGAGGGGGCATTCGAGTTCAGTGTTTAGGAATAAGAATGTGAGCAAGTTAAATGTCAGGTCAGATTAGGGTTTTAGGGACAGGGGTGTGGGGAGCTAAAGGTCAGATTAGGGTTTTAGGGACAGGGGTGTGGGGAGTTAGAGGTCAGATTAGGGTTTAGGGACAGGGATGTGGGGAGTTAGAGGTCAGATTAGGGTTTAAGAACAGGAATATGGGGAGTTAGAGGTCAGATTAGGGTTTAGGGACAGGGTGTGGGGAGTTACAGGTCAGATTAGGGTTTAGGGACAGGGATGTGGGGAGTTAGAGGTCAGATTAGGGTTTAGGGACAGCGGTGGGGGGAGTTAGAGGTCAGATTAGGGTTTAGGGACGGATGTGGGGAGTTAAAGGTCAGATTAGGGTTTAGGGACAGGGATGTGGGGAGCTAAAGGTCAGATTAGGGTTTAGGGACAGGGATGTGGGGAGCTAAAGGTCAGAATAGGGTTTAGGGACAGGGGTGTGGGGAGTTAGAGGTCTGATTAGGGTTTAGGGACAGGGATGTGGGGAGTTAGAGGTCAGATTAGGGTTTAGGGACAGCGGTGGGGGGAGTTAGAGGTCAGATTAGGGTTTAGGGACAGGGGTGTGGGGAGTTAGAGGTCAGATTAGGGATTAGGGACAGGGATGTAGGGTATTACAGGTCAGATTAGGGTTTAGGGACAGGGATGTGTGGAGTTAGATGTCAGATTAGGGTTTAGGGACTGGGATGTGGGGAATTACAGGTCTGATTAGGGATTAGGGACAGGGGTGTGGGGAGTTAGAGGTCAGAATAGGGTTTAGGGACAGGGGTGTGGGGAGCTAAAGGTCAGATTAGGGTTTAGGGACAGGGGTGTGGGGAGTTAGAGGTCAGATTAGGGTTTAGGGACAGGGATGTAGGGTATTACAGGTCAGATTAGGGTTTAGGGACAGGGATGTGTGGAGTTAGAGGTCAGATTAGGGTTTAGGGACACGGATGTGGGGAATTACAGGTCTGATTAGGGATTAGGGACAGGGGTGTGGGGAGTTAGAGGTCAGAATAGGGTTTTAGGGACAGGGATGTGGGGAGCTAAAGGTCAGATTAGGGTTTAGGGACAGGGGTGTGGGGAGTTAGAGGTCAGATTAGGGTTTAGGGACAGGGGTGTGGGGAGTTAGAGGTCAGATTAGGGTTTTAGGGACAGGGTGTGGGGAGTTAGAGGTCAGATTAGGGTTTTAGGGACAGGGTGTGGGGAGTTAGAGGTCAGATTAGGGTTTAGGGACAGGGATGTGAGGAGTTAGAGGTCAGATTAGGGTTTAGGGACAGCGGTGGGGGAGTTAGAGGTCAGATTAGGGTTTAGGGACAGGGGTGTGGGGAGTTAGAGGTCAGATTAGAGTTTAGGGACAGGGATGTGAGGAGTTAGAGGTCAGATTAGGGTTTAGGGACAGCGGTGTGGGGAGTTAGAGGTCTGATTAGAGTTTAGGGACAGCGGTGTGGGGAGTTAGAGGTCTGATTAGAGTTTAGGGACAGGGATGTGAGGAGTTAGAGGTCAGATTAGGGTTTAGGGACAGCGGTGTGGGGAGTTAGAGGTCTGATTAGAGTTTAGGGACAGGGATGTGAGGAGTTAGAGGTCAGATTAGGGTTTAGGGACAGGGATGTGGGGAGTTACATTTCAGATTAGGGTTTAGGGACAGGGGTGTGGGGAATTACCGGTCAGATTAGGGTTTAGGGACAGGGGTGTGGGGAGTTAAAGGTCAGATTAGGGTTTAGGGACAGGGGTGTGGGGAGTTAGAGGTCAGATTAGAGTTTAGGGACAGGAATATGGGGAGTTAGAGGTCAGATTAGGGTTTTAGGGACAGGGATGTGGGGAGTTACAGGTCAGATTAGGGTTTAGGGACAGGGACGTGGGGGAGTTAGAGGTCAGATTAGGGTTTAGGGACAGCGGTGGGGGAGAGAGGTCAGATTAGGGTTTAGGGACAGGGGTGTGGGGAGTTACAGGTCAGATTAGGGATTAGGGACAGGGGTGTGGGGAGTTACAGGTCAGATTAGGGATTAGGGACAGGGACGTGGGGGAGTTAGAGGTCAGATTAGGGTTTAGGGACAGCGGTGGGGGAGAGAGGTCAGATTAGGGTTTAGGGACAGGGGTGTGGGGAGTTACAGGTCAGATTAGGGATTAGGGACAGGGGTGTGGGGAGTTACAGGTCAGATTAGGGATTAGGGACAGGGGTGTGGGGAGTTACAGGTCAGATTAGGGATTAGGGACAGGGATGTGGGGAGTTAGAGGTCAGATTAGGGTTTAGGGACAGGGGTGTGGGGAGTTACAGGTCAGATTAGGGATTAGGGACAGGGGTGTGGGGAGTTACAGTTCAGATTAGGGATTAGGGACAGGGATGTGGGGAGTTACAGGTCAGATTAGGGATTAGGGACAGGGATGTGGGGAGTTAGAGGTCAGATTAGGGTTTAAGAACAGGAATATGGGGAGTTAGAGGTCAGATTAGGGTTTAAGAACAGGAATATGGGGAGTTAGAGATCAGATTAGGGTTAGGGACAGGGATGTGGGGAATTACAGGTCAGATTAGGGTTTAGGGACAGGGATGTGGGGAGTTAGAGGTCAGATTAGGGTTTAGGGACAGGGGTGTGGGGAGTTACAGGTCAGATTAGGGATTAGGGACAGGGGTGTGGGGAGTTACAGGTCAGATTAGGGATTAGGGACAGGGATGTGGGGAGTTACAGGTCAGATTAGGGATTAGGGACAGGGATGTGGGGAGTTAGAGGTCAGATTAGGGTTTAGGGACAGGGGTGTGGGGAGTTACAGGTCAGATTAGGGTTTAGGGACAGGGGTGTGGGGAGTTACAGGTCAGATTAGGGATTAGGGACAGGGGTGTGGGGAGTTACAGGTCAGATTAGGGATTAGGGACAGCGGTGGGGGGAGTTAGAGGTCAGATTAGGGTTTAGGGACAGGGATGTGGGGAGTTAGAGGTCAGATTAGGGTTTAGGGACAGGGATGTGGGGAGCTAAAGGTCAGATTAGGGTTTAGGGACAGGAATATGGGGAGTTAGAGGTCAGATTAGGGTTTAAGAACAGGAATATGGGGTGTTAGAGGTCAGATTAGGGTTTAAGAACAGGAATATGGGGAGTTAGAGGTCAGATTAGGGTTTAGGGACAGGGATGTGGGGAATTACAGGTCAGATTAGGGTTTAGGGACAGGGGTGTGGGGAGTTAAAGGTCAGATTAGGGTTTAGGGACAGGGGTGTGGGGAGTTAGAGGTCAGATTAGGGTTTAGGGACAGGGTGTGGGGAGTTACAGGTCAGATTAGGGTTTAGGGACAGGGGTGTGGGGAGTTAAAGGTCAGATTAGGGTTTAGGGACAGGGGTGTGGGGAGTTAGAGGTCAGATTAGGGTTTAGGGACAGGGTGTGGGGAGTTAGAGGTCAGATTAGGGTTTAGGGACGGTGTGGGGTGTTAGAGGTCAGATTAGGGTTTAGGGACAGGGGTGTGGGGAGTTAGAGGTCAGATTAGGGTTTAGGGACAGGGGTGTGGGGAGTTAGAGGTCAGATTAGGGTTTAGGGACAGGGATGTGGGGAGTTAGAGGTCAGATTAGGGTTTAGGGACAGGGATGTGGGGTGTTAGAGGTCAGATTAGGGTTTAAGGACACGGATGTGGGGAGTTAGAGGTCAGATTAGGGTTTAGGGACAGGGATGTGGGGAGTTAGAGGTCAGATTAGGGTTTAGGGACAGGGATGTGGGGAGTTAGAGGTCAGATTAGGGTTTAGGGACAGGATGTGGGGAGTTAGAGGTCAGATTAGGGTTTAGGGACAGGGGTAGTGGGGAGTTAGAGGTCAGATTCGGGTTAGGACAGGAAGTGAGCAGTTATCGGTCAAGCCTCTGTCAGGACATTCATAGATGTCGGGCAGCTCCTGGCCAGAGGGTCAGGATGAGACCATGCGAGCTGGTGAGTTTTGTGTCTGGCGTCTGGAACCTGGCGTTCAGGATCCAGTCATTGGCTCGGCCAGTGATCAATACAGACACACAGTCACTGCAAATTCAGACACTAAGGACCCTGCAGGACCACCTGGGTGTTGGAGGGCTGACTGTGTGTGGGTGGGAGAGTGGAACGGGGGTCACCCCCTCCCAGTCTCGGCCCCATGCCCCACCCATCGTCCCGCTAGTCGTCCGTACTCACCGCTCTGCCACGATGTACAGGCCGGAAACGGGAGACACTTCACTCCGCGATACGCACTCCATACGCAATCTCACGGAAATGGAGGCCCAAGTTCTCCCCGTGGATCGTCACCCTGGTTCCTCCTTCCTTCGGGCCGGTCGAGGGGTGGAACTGGAACACAGGATGTTCCCTCAGTCCCAGTGATGCACTCACACAACCTGGGGGCTGGCATGGGCTCTCTCCACACCGTCCCATCACACACTCCCGGAGTCAGACACAGAGTGAATCTCCCTCCACACCGTCCCATCACACACTCCCGGGGTCAGACACAGAGTGAAGCTCCCTCCACACCATCTCATCACACACCCGGGGTCAGACACAGAGTGAATCTCCCTCCACACCGTCCCATCACACACTCCCTGGGTCAGACACAGAGTGAATCTCCCTCCACACCGTCCCATCACACACTCCCGGGGTCAGACACAGAGTGAATCTCCCTCCACACCGTCCCATCACACACTCCCGAGGTCAGACACAGAGTGAATCTCCCTCCACACCGTCCCATCACACTCTCCCGGGGTCAGACACAGAGTGAATCTTCCTCCACACTGTCCCATTCACACACTCCCGAGGTCAGACACAGAGTGAATCTCCCTCCCCACAGTCCCATCACACACTCCCAGAGTCAGACACAGAGTGAATCTCCCTCCACACCGTCCCATCACACACTCCCGGAGTCAGACACAGAGTGAATCTCCCTCCACACCGTCCCATCACACACTCCCGGGGTCAGACACAGAGTGAATCTCCCTCCACACCGTCCCATCACACACTCCCGGGGTCAGACACAGAGTGAATCTCCCTCCACACTGTCCCATCACACACTCCCAGAGTCAGACACAGAGTGAATCTCCCTCCACACCGTCCCATCACACGCTCCCGGGGTCAGACACAGAGTGAGGCTCTCCCCGTCCACCCCATCACACTCCCGGGGTCAGACACAGAGTGAATCTCCCTCCACACCGTCCCATCACACACTCCCGGGTCAGACACAGAGTGAAGCTCCCTCCACACTAGTCCCATCACACTCTCCCGGGTCAGACACAGAGTGAGGCTCCCTCCACACCGTCCCATCACACACTCCCGGAGTCAGACACAGAGTGAATCTGCCTCCACACTGTCCCATCACACACTCCCGGGGTCAGACACAGAGTTCCCCTACCCTCCGTCATCACACACTCCCGGGTCAGACACAGAGTGAATCACTGTCCCATCACACTCCCGGGGTCACAGAGCGAATCTCCCTCCACACCATACCATCACACTCTCCCGGGGTCAGACACAGAGTGACTCCCTCCACACCGTCCCATCACACACTCCCGGAGTCACACAGAGTGAATCTCCCTACACACCGTCCCATCACACACTCCCGGGGTCAGACAGAGTGAATCTCCCTCCACACCGTCCCATCACACACTCCGGGGTCAGACACAGAGTGAATCTCCCTCACACCGTCCCATCACACACTCCCGGGGTCAGACACAGAGTGAATCTCCCTCCACACTGTCCCATCACACACTCCCGAGGTCAGACACAGAGTGAATCTCCCTCCACACCGTCCCATCACACACTCCCGGAGTCAGACACAGAGTGAATCTCCCTCCACACCGTCCCATCACACACTCCCGGGGTCAGACAGCAGTGAAATCTCCCTCCACACCGTCCCATCACACACTCCCGGGTCAGACACAGAGTGAATCTCCCTCCAGACCGTCCATCACACACTCCCGGGGTCAGACACAGAGTGAATCTCCTCCACACCGTCCACACCACTCCCGGGGTCAGACACAGATGACTCCTCCACACCGTCCCATCACACACTCCCGAGGTCAGACACAGAGTGAATCTCCCTCCACACCGTCCCATCACACTCTCCCGGGGTCAGACACAGAGTGAATCTTCCTCCACACTGTCCCATCACACACTCCCGAGGTCAGACACAGAGTGAATCTCCCTCCCCACAGTCCCATCACACACTCCCAGAGTCAGACACAGAGTGAATCTCCCTCCACACCGTCCCATCACACACTCCCGGAGTCAGACACAGAGTGAATCTCCCTCACACCGTCCCATCACACACTCCCGGGGTCAGACACAGAGTGAATCTCCCTCCACACCGTCCCATCACACACTCCCGGGGTCAGACACAGAGTGAATCTCCCTCCACACTGTCCCATCACACACTCCCAGAGTCAGACACAGAGTGAATCCCTCCACACCGTCCCATCACACGCTCCCGGGGTCAGACACAGAGTGAGGCTCCCTCCACCGTCCCATCACACTCCCGGGGTCAGACACAGAGTGAATCTCCCTCCACACCGTCCCATCACACACTCCCGGGGTCAGACACAGAGTGAAGCTCCCTCCACACTGTCCCATCACACTCTCCCGGGGTCAGACACAGAGTGAGGCTCCACACCGTCCCATCACACACTCCCGGAGTCAGACAGAGTGAATCTGCCTCCACACTGTCCCATCACACACTCCCGGGGTCAGACACAGAGTGAAACTCCCTCCACACCGTCCCATCACACACTCCCGGGGTCAGACACAGAGTGAATCTCCTCCACACTGTCCCATCACACACTCCCGGGGTCACAGAGCGAATCTCCCTCCACACCCATACCATCACTCTCCCGGGGTCAGACACAGAGTGAATCTCCCTCCACACCGTCCCATCACACACTCCCGGAGTCAGACACAGAGTGAATCTCCCTACACACCGTCCCATCACACACTCCCGGGGTCAGACAGAGTGAATCTCCCTCCACACCGTCCCATCACACACTCCCGGGGTCAGACACAGAGTGAATCTCCCTCCACACCGTCCCATCACACACTCCCGGGGTCAGACACAGAGTGAATCTCCCTCCACACTGTCCCATCACACACTCCCGAGGTCAGACACAGAGTGAATCTCCCTCCACACCGTCCCATCACACACTCCCGGAGTCAGACACAGAGTGAATCTCCCTCCACACCGTCCCATCACACACTCCCGGGGTCAGACACAGAGTGAATCTCCCTCCACACCGTCCCATCACACACTCCCGGGGTCAGACACAGAGTGAAGCTCCCTCCAGACCGTCCCATCACACACTCCCGGGGTCAGACACAGAGTGAATCTCCCTCCACACCGTCCCATCACACACTCCCTGGGTCAGACACAGAGTGAAGCTCCCTCCACACCGTCCCATCACACACTCCCAGGGTCAGACACAGAGAAAATCTCCCTCCACACCGTCCCATCACACACTCCCGGAGTCAGACACAGAGTGAAGCTCCCTCTACACCGTCCCATCACACACTCCCAGGGTCAGACAGAGTGAATCTCCCTCCACACTCTCTCATCACACAGTCCCGGGGTCAGACAGAGTGAATCTCCCTCCACACCGTCCCATCACACACTCCGGGGTCAGACAGAGTGAATCTCCCTCCACACCATCCCATCAGCACCATTGGTCTATGTGTGGGATGGTGCTGTGACTTACCTTGGTGACACGAGGGTGGGTACAGCGGACGTTGGTAGCCCCCGGGGGACATCCAGTTGTAGTCCGGCGGGGGACAGTGCTGATGCAGACGGCATTTTCGCTCTGGGACGCACCAGCCACAGGCGAAGCTGGTTTCCGCTTTCAAACACAACCCACAGCTTTCCCTCTGAACTGAGCAGTTGTACAGCAGGGCTGCGGGGAGAGACGGGGGCAACGTCAAGGGTTGCTGGTTATCGGAAAGGGGCGCTTTGCCCTGCAGGGGTCAGCAGACGGGTAGGGTGTGGGGTTATCATTGGGGAGGCAGGCTTGTCGGGTGGCCTTGGGGTCGGGAGGCTTCATCAGGTGAAATGTTACTCTGAGCCCACACCGACTTCACCGAACAACGTTAATACTCCCCTCACCGTCTCTGCAACCCCTCCCTGTCTGTGCAACCCCTCCCTCTCTGTAACCCCTCCCCGTCTCTGCAACCCCTCCCTGTCTGTGCAACCCCTCCCTCTCTGTAACCCCTCCCCGTCTGTGCAACCCCTCCCCGCTCTACACCCCTCCCTCTCTGTAACCCCTCCCCGTCTGTGCAACCCCTCCTGCTCTACACCCCCTCCCTCTCTGCAACCCCTCCCTGTCTGTGCAACCCCTCCCTCTCTGCAACCCCTCCCCGTCTGTGCAACCCCTCCCTGCTCTACACCCCTCCCTCTCTGCAACCCCTCCCTGTCTGTGCAACCCTCCCTGTCTGTGCAACCCCTCCCCGTCTGTGCAACCCCTCCCTGCTCTACACCCCTCCCTCTCTGCAACCCCTCCCTGTCTGTGCAACCCCTCCCTGTCTGTGCAACCCCTCCCTCTCTGTAACCCCCTCCCCGTCTCTGCAACCCCTCCCTGTCTGTGCAACCCCTCCCTCTCTGTAACCCCTCCCCGTCTCTGCAACCCCTCCCTGTCTGTGCAACCCCTCCCTCTCTGCAACCCCTCCCTGTCTGTGTAACCCCTCCCCGTCTGTGCAACCCCTCCCTGCTCTACACCCCTCCCTCTCTGTAACCCCTCCCCGTCTCTGCAACCCCTCCCTGTCTGTGCAACCCCTCCCTCTCTGCAACCCCTCCCTGTCTGTGCAACCCCTCCCTCTCTGTAACCCCTCCCCGTCTGTGCAACCCCTCCCTCTCTGCAACCCCTCCCTGTCTGTGCAACCCCTCCCTCTCTGCAACCCCTCCCTGTCTGTGCAACCCCTCCCCGTCTGTGCAACCCCTCCCCGCTCTACACCCCTCCCTCTCTGTAACCCCTCCCCGTCTCTGCAACCCCTCCCTGTCTGTGCAACCCCTCCCTCTCTGCAACCCCTCCCTGTCTGTGCAACCCCTCCCTCTCTGTAACCCCTCCCCGTCTGTGCAACCCCTCCCTCTCTGTAACCCCTCCCCGTCTGTGCAACCCCTCCCTGTCTGTGCAACCCCTCCCCGCTCTACACCCCTCCCTCTCTGTAACCCCTCCCCGTCTCTGCAACCCCTCCCTGTCTGTGCAACCCCTCCCTCTCTGCAACCCCTCCCTGTCTGTGCAACCCCTTCCTCTCTGTAACCCCTCCCCGTCTGTGCAACCCCTCCCTGTCTGTGCAACCCCTCCCCGCTCTACACCCTCCCTCTCTGTAACCCGTCCCCGTCTCTGCAACCCCTCCCTGTCTGTGCAACCCCTCCCTCTCTGCAACCCCTCCCTGTCTGTGCAACCACTCCCTGTCTGTGCAACCACTCCCTGTCTGTGCAACCCCTCCCCGTCTGTGCAACCCCTCCCCGTCTGTGCAACCCCTCCCCGTCTGTGCAACCCCTCCCCGCTCTACACCCCTCCCTCTCTGTAACCCCTCCCCGTCTCCATCAACACCTCCCTCCCCTACACCCCTCCCCGTCTCCGTCAACACCTCCCTCCCCGTCTCCGTCAACCCACTCCCACCCCTACACCCCTCCCCATCTCCGTCAACACCTCCCTCCCCTACACCCCTCCCCGTCTCCGTCAACACCTCCCTCCCCTACACCCCTCCCCGTCTCCGTCAACACCTCCCTCCCCTACACCCCTCCGTCTCCGTCAACATCTCCCTCCCCGTCTCCGTCAACACCTCCCTCCCCTACACCCCTCCCTGTCTCCGTCAACATCTCCCACCCCTACACCCCTCCCCGTCTCTGTCAACACCTCCCTCCCCTACACCCCTCCCCGTCTCCATCAACACCTCCCTCCCCTACACCCCTCCCCGTCTCCGTCAACACCTCCCTCCCCGTCTCCGTCAACACCTCCCTCCCCTACACCCCTCCCTGTCTCCATCAACACCTCCCTCCCCTACACCCCTCCCCATCTCCGTCAACACCTCCCTCCCCGTCTCCGTCAACCCACTCCCACCCCTACACCCCTCCCCATCTCCGTCAACACCTCCCTCCCCTACACCCCTCCCCGTCTCCGTCAACACCTCCCTCCCCTACACCCCTCCCCTACACCCCTCCCCGTCTCCGTCAACACCTCCCTCCCCTACACCCCCTTCATCTCCGTCAACATCTCCCTCCCCGTCTCCGTCAACACCTCCCTCCCCTACACCCCTCCCTGTCTCCGTCAACATCTCCCACCCCTACACCCCTCCCCCGTCTCTGTCAACACCTCCCTCCCCTACACCCCTCCCCGTCTCCATCAACACCTCCCTCCCCGTCTCTGTCAACACCTCCCACCCCATCTCCGTCAACACCTCCCTCCCTGTCTCTGTCAACCCACT